>NW_015113018.1:888740-904103 GCF_001443285.1 Poecilia latipinna
TGTTTTCTGAAAAAAGGTGGGGGTTTTTTTATGTCCCCAATTAAAAAAAAAAAAAAAAAAAAAAAAAAAAAAAGATAGTAATTTTGAGAAATTGACTTTGAAAGCCATTATGGCCTCATTTCTGCTTCACTCTACAGCCTTTCACCTTCTTAAACATAAAGACCAAATGGGTTTCCGATGCGGAGCGCCTCGTGGACTGCACCTTATTCGGTGTGCGGTGGTAAAATCTTCCCCTCAGGCCGATGGGCTCCTTCACTGGGGTCAGCAGATGGCCTCGCTCTGCTTCCACGTGTGTGTGTGTGTTTCCCTGCAGTGGTGAGGGTTTGGAGGTATTCCTTTTCTAACTCGTGATCTGGGAGCACGCTGTTGGGTTTTTGATGTCACACAGCTTAACCTCTGTTCAGAAAGCAACCCAGAATATGTTTCGCTTTAAAGAATAAACCCATTTTTGAAAAATCTTAGAAGAATTTGAAAACATAAACTGTCTTAACCAAAGATGCTTTGTATAAAAGGGAGAGCGCAAGAAAGAGCTTCATGTTTAACTGCCTTTGTCCTTTTTAGATACGCTGTTGGTAGGACTGACACAATAAATCAATTAAATTAAAATTAACTCAATTTCCATTTGCATGATTTATTGTTTTTCTCTTTCTACCAAAAACTGGATGATAAAACTGGTGCTTTGGTCTCTATTAGCCCTTTTCTTGACAGTCAGTTTTGTTTATAGAGACTTTATTTTTCGTTTTAATTTTGAGTATTTATTTAGGATATTTAAAATGTCTTACGGGTCCAGTTTAAATGTTCAATAGAAATTCAAGTCTATTTATTTTTCACAATGTGCTCTTGCATTATTTTGGCATTATTATATCATAAAGGTTTGATTACAATCCTTTATGAGATTGTGCAGTTTAGTTGTGCTGCTGGTTTTACATGACATTACCCATCAGATTAAATAATCTCAGTCATAGTAGCAGATTATAATACTGTCAAAATAAAAGTAGCAGATTCAATATGAAAGAGAAAAAAGGTGAAGGAAAAGATCAAGGCTGAACTCAAACACTTTTCAAACTTTAAGCCATTGTGAACCAAGACGAAAACTTGTTGTTTACATCTTGGGTTGTTTTACTCCCTCCGTTTAGCTGACGCAGCTTTTTGCTCCTGCTGATATCAAAGAAAACAACCACCCAGCTAAAATGTGACTGCTAACAGTTTGAGACTGGAGATGAAGGAAAGGAGGAGAGAGAGAAGGCTAAAACTGGATTCCTGCAAATCAGGCCTTTTGATGTGCGGAAGTGAATGGAGATGAATAGAAAAAAAATAGGAAGGGATTAAGGAGAGGAAGAGATAACTAGAGAGTGACAGGTGAAGGAGGAGAAGAGATCAGGGAAGTGGAGGCGCTCAGAGTGAATAAGGGGATGAAAGCAGGAACACAAGCGTGATGATATCCATGTAGCACTAAAAGCTGAATTTTGTGATTCTCAGTGAGTCATTTCTCAAAGCCAAGGTGAAAATAGATTTTTTCCAACAAAAATCCTTCACAGACATGATAAGAATAACATTTCAGTGCTTAAATGTTAAAAAGAATCTTTTATAAATTGAAAATACAAAGTTGCTTTAAAAGGCATCTTTAAAACCACAACAAACTTTCCCTCAATTTACTGCTGGATGTTTATTTTATGTAATAAACCTGATTTTCTTCTATCTCAGACTTTTGGCAGCTTATTATTAGCTTACCATCAGTTTTCTTTTTACGTTTTATTCATTGTTATATAAAAAGAGATTGAGATGAATTTATAGGTGTACATGAGCAAGGAGTTGGTAATTATTCTGATGCTGTATGTCCAGCTGTTATTTAAAATTGTCATTATTATTATCCGTCGATTTTCTTGTCCTGTTATGAGTTCGTTTGTAACCATTTTGTCTATTTAATATAATTTATTTGTTGGCTCTTTAGCACAGTATATTGAACAGGCACATGGATATTATAACATGGTTTTAATTACAAGTATGTGATAATTACTGAGTCAGTAAGCAATGTATTTCATTAAATTAAGATAAGAGGTAGGCTTGAATAAACGTTATCTTCTTCCTACCCCTTTTCAGACAGAAAATTATTGGGAAACTAATTATTTTGTTCTTGGTTATGCATGCATATATTTTCTCTGTCCTACTGATCACTTTTCTTGTTTTTCAAACCCTGTTTGAAATAATAATAATAAAAAATCCAATTAACCTAGGTTCAACATCTAGTTAAAGTAACAGGAGTTCAGTAAAATGCCGAACTCCGGTTTAATTTAAATAAACAGAAAAAAATGAACTACAGAGGAACATAAACTGGGAGATTACTTAAAGAAAGGGTTGTGAATGTTCGACCAGCAAGAAATGTTTTGCACCGTCCTACTTCCAAACTATGCCTGTAGTTTTAAAAAGTCCAACTGAAGATATTTTCTGGGGTAAATGTCGAAACTGGTGTTTTGTTTTGGGTCGGTTCTTTCAGTGAAAACGAAAATGACCCCATTAAACTATTCTGGTTCTTGGAAAAGGAGACGTACCTTAAAATGGCGGCCGGATGTTTTCCATCGGGATTCGTCACAGCAGTGGTTGCTCACATTTAGAAATCAGCAGCATAAAACGAACCTGCAATCAGAGCATTGATTAAAGTAAATAGACATCAGAAGGACCTAACGTGAGAAATGTCTCATTAACTTAAAAACTAGGACAAAAACAGTGGTGGAGATTTACTTCAACGGCTAATTCTTCCCAGTTTAGCTATTTAACATTAGCTTTAGGCGTCACTAACATTTCAGCTAACTGGAGAAATGGCTTGCTTCTAAACCCCAGAAACATCCCGTTTGGCTGACTGCTCTTCATTGACAGGGTTTTAAATGAGCAGCACTTTCATGTAATTAACCACCTATAATTAGCAAAAGCAACTTCATATTTTCTTCATATTAGCTTTCTTACTAGATTAGCTTTTTTGCTAATCCGGTTTTGTAGCCTGACATCGTCTCATCTGACACCGCAGGTGTGTGGGTCATTTTTACAGACTGAACAGATTTACACCCACAAAGAAAGTAAGTCCTCCTAAAAACCAGCCTTACCGTGTATAAAGGCCTCGTTGAACAATTTCTTTCTTTTTGTCATTAAACGGTGAAGGAGATAGAGATAAAAATAAACGCACAAAAACGTAACTAAGAAGTTACTTCTTAGCTAACGATTTCACTAGTTCCACCATCTGTAATTTGCAATAATTTTTAAAGCCATTTGTATAATTATTTTTTAAAAAATTGTAGCTTAATATTTATAAATTTTAATGATAAAGACAAATAAAAAGTTTATAGAACTCCATGTAACATTATTGAGCTGTGATACATACTAATAAAATTACACAATGTTTTTAAGTAATTTTTTTACCATTTGGCACCAATAAAAATATACTGATTTTATGTCATGGTAATGCTCTTGAATTTACTTTTAGCCAACCCTGTGTTAATAGCTCTGATCGTTTTGTTCTCAGGTGAAGGTGATGGTCAGAGTTTGCCCAACGTCTCAGTCTGATGCTGCAGAGTCCAGTTCCTTCTTGAAAGTGGATCCCAGAAAGAAACAGATCACCATCATGGACCCGTCGGCCAACCAGACACCGAATGCTGCCTCCCAGAAAAGAGCAGGAGTCAATCATGCCCCGCCAAAGATGTTCACCTTTGATGCTGCATTTCCTCCAGATGCATCACAGGTGAGAATTTTGGTGTGAAAAAATACAGCCAATGCCAGTTTTCTTCCTAAAAGCGTCAAATTATTTGGAATGTGATTATTCTTTAAATCACCACTGGAAGCCAAACTTGTGTCTTTATTTGAAATTCAACATTTAATTTACATAAACCACCTCCTTATACTTTCACTCTTTTAGCTTTTCTTAGTTATGAGTTAAACTACAAGCTGGGGAGACAAGCACAACAAATCAATAAATCAAGTTTATTTGCAGAGCACATTTCAGCAACAAGGCAGTTCAAAGTGTTTTACATCATAAAAATGCAGGCGCCGTCGTTACACATCAGAACGTTGTTTCATTTATAATGTTTTAAATCTAGTTTAAAACTTTAAATCTAGTTTCAGTCTAGATTTAAAAGTGTTTTGACTTTGTTCCAAATTTGTGGTGCATAGAAACTTGAAGACTGTTGATCATTACATATATTTACAAATGCATATTTGTAATTAAAAACTAAAAAAAAAACTCTGAAAACATTACATCCTCCTCCTTCCACCTCAAATGTGAATGTTCAAGTAGTGAATATTTTCCACAGAAACAAATATGGCTTCCCAAGTTGCTAAAATAAAAAAAGCAAAAAGGAGTACATTGATTAGAAAATGAGTGATGAGTTTGGCGTAAAGGTGAACAGAATTTGAATGTGGCCATCTCAGTGTATAATCTTTGCTTTGTGTTTTTCCTCATCATCTCTCCGTCGTCGCCTGTTGCCAGGCGGAGGTGTGTGCAGGAACAGTGGCTGAGGTCATCCAGTCGGTGGTGAACGGAGCCGACGGCTGCATCTTCTGCTTTGGACACTCCAAACTGGGTAACAGCCTCTTGAACACAACTTCCCCGGCTACAGAGCATATGTGGTTTATGAGTCATCCCTCGTATGTGTGCCTGACTGTCAGTGTGTCAGTCCTTCACTTGGCGACTCTCCCTCGTCTCTCAGAGACAGAAGAGGATTAGTGTCTGCTCTGGCTGAAAGCTTCCTCAGTCTGTTTTCCTGTCTTCCTCTTTTGCTCCCTAATCCTCCTGAAGCTGATTTTTTAGAGAAGTCAACTTAGGGTCAGGACCCTTCACTGCACACTGCAACGCAATCTGAACCCAAACATGTGCAGCGTTAACAAAGGCCAGGCAGCTCAGACACATGTTGTTTAACTTCGGGTCAGACCCAGTTGTGTTTATCCCCTAGTTGCATTATTGGTCATGTTCTGTGGTCTGAATACATCCAGCTGAAGTTTCCACCAAGTCTCTTTAAGATATGGAACTGAAGATAATGGCTGAGAATTAAAATGTGTCGGTTCAGCGAGTAACATGTAGCCGAGGCCCTGAGGGAGACTCCCAACTTGTACTCAAAATCACAATTTGGATTAAATTAACTAGATCATTTTTATTTCTTTGTTTGACATGTACAGCTCTGGAAATAATGAAGAGCCCACTGCACTGAACCCGACAGAAAACCTCCTGGTTATTCCACCAAATATTGATCTCTGAACTAAAGTTAAAACATTATTGTCGTTTCTAAATTAACATGACATTACATTATTTGAGGTCTGAAAGCCCGGCGTCTTTTATGTTCTTATTTCAACCATTTCTCATTTCTGCAAATAAAAACTAAATTTTTGCTTTGAATTTCAGAGACATGTTGTCAGTGGTTCATAGAATAAAAGAACAAAATTAATTTTACTCCAACATAAACCTATAAAGAGTAAAATCAGATAATCTGAAGAGGTCTCTTAATTTTTTCCAGAGCTGTATTTCAGAGATCCGCCTGAAGTTCGTTGAACCCAAAGTGATTCTCCACAGACACATACATTTCTTATTGGCTGAGCCGTGCGTTTACTTCTGTTCTGTAACTTATTGGGAAAAACCAAAAACAAGTGTGTGAACATCCAATATGTTAATCAGCTTTGAGTTTCTCCCACATTCCTTGAAACTTCTTTACAGAGCTACTCCGCAAACAAGCTGAATTCAAATCAAAGTTTACAAATTTTGTAACCTCTGAAACTTTAATTTAATGCAGGAAGAGGTTCTTTATAACTTGCAAAAAAACATAAAATAACAGTTTTCTCTGAAATTGGTGGTTTTATAATTTTTTTTCTCAGTTTCTGCACTGTCGACTTGTTCATACGTTCGCCGTGACGCGTCACAAATGTCGACATTTGTTGACCATACACTTCAACTTGTCTGCAGAGGCAGAGGGAAAAATACCTCTAGCTAAGACTATCACTTTACCCAGGCACTACTTACGAAACCTGTTTAACGTACAACTCCTGAACATCCTGCAGGCGCTGAGAGGCGATCGAACTCGTGTCTCAATCTGAAGAAATAAAGATGAGAAACACATGAGGTTTTTTTGGCTGCATCAAAATTAGTGTATTTTGCAAAACAAAAACAACTAAATCATTTTTATTTCTTTGCTTGACATGTACAGCTCTGGAAATAATGAAAAGCCCACTGCATCACACGAGTCGTGACTAACAACTGATTGTTTTACTAAAAAACAAACAACAGGAAGTGGTAGGAGGATGATGATGCGGCATGTTTTTTAACATGAAGAAACTTATTCATTTGCAATTTTAACCAAGTTTCTAATTTAACAACATTAGTGGAATATCGATAAAGTGTTGCGTACATTTGAAATTAAGCTATATAGTTCATGATTTAATCAAAAATGGGCAAAGAAAAAAGTTACTCCTGATCAAAAAAACACATTTTACTGTCTAACATTTGCCTTTGTTCATAATCACCAAGACATTTGTGGACATTCTGTAAACTGATTAGATAAAAGTGAATTTTTTGGGGGAGAGTGCATCTTAAAAATCTATGCCAACAATCAAACATGTAATGGGAAAGGACATTTAAGTTGATATTAAGCAGAACATTTACAAACAAACTAGGTTGGGTGAGTAAACTGATTTTAAATATCTATTTTAGCGATTAAACTCACTAATAATTAAATATATACAAACTGTTTTTCTACGTTTTCAATATTCCCAACATTAATTTCACTCAATGCAACTGGAAAAATAGCTTTACCTTAATGTTTAATTTTATGTTGTTAGTGCTGATTAGCACATCAAATGTCTTTGGCATTTAAAGATAAATTAAAATCTTTCTTTGTCTACAGACATGCAGGTTGGGTGAACTGGTGACTCAAAACTCTTTGGGAGTGCATTTATCCACGCTTAGCTGCACACACGCAGGCAGAGACGAGCTATAGCAACCTTAAGCTAAATGTGGGTGAGCATATAAAATGAATGAGTGGGTGAGCCAGATGTGCACACAATAATTAGAGCCTCCTAAAACAAAATAAGTCACCACTGTGCTCGTCTAGACAGGTGCTTTTATTCCACAACTTTCATCAAACTTTGAAACAGAAAAATAAAGACAGAATTAATGGTAAAAGCTACTCTGCCTGTAATGAACGACTACATCTGGAACTAATGTTCCCTCTAATTGCTTGAGCATGGCCGTGTAAATGACACTGCAGGCGCTTTTATAAGCTTGGAGAAACAAACTTTTGTTGATGGATTTCTGAATGGATTCCTGCGTTCTGTCGCTACCGTGACCAGGAACGGTTTCAGCTTAAAGAGCCGCAGCAGCAGCAGCTCACCCCGGGCCATGAATCTTAATGGGGACGCCGCGTTATAATGACATTACCTTTTTGCTAATTAAAATGGGGAAAGTAGCACAAAGAGTGTTTATCTTCAGCCTGGAAGCCCTGGGCTGTGGATTCATGAGGGGTCAAATCTCAGTACAAGCAGGTTCGCATTGAAAAAAGCCAAATATACCAAAATTAAAAACTGCTACATTTGTATAATTTTGATACAAGCCAAATATTATAGCTTTTGTCAGCATTGTTACTAAAAGCCTAAGAGTGATTAAACTTTTCCACACTTTGTCACACTGCAGTCACAAATGTAAGATTTATTTTAGTGAAATTTTATGTAATAGACATTGCACAAAAGGCTGAAGAAAATAATTATCTGAAAATGTAGGTAAGGCAGGTAATTTTATTTATGTAGCACATTTTCAGCAACAAGGCAGTTCAAAGTGTTTTACATGAATTAGAAGGAAATACAAACAAAACCAAAGAAAGACAAAATGTTAGAGATGTATAAAACTAAATGTTGGTTCTGGGTTGACATTTAGCTTTATAAACTTCTATAAAGCTAAATGTTGGTTCTCCATGTTTGTTCTGAGTTGCTAAGTAACAAACCAACAGGAGTTTCTAGGTGTTGCTCCGACATTAAAAGCATAAAGCTAAATGTTGGTTGGTTCTCCATGCTTCATTATAAAACTAAATGTTGGTTCCAGTTGTTCTGGGTTGCTAAGTAGATGGTACTGTTTAAGGCTACGTTCACATTGCAGACTGAAGTGACCCGATTCTGATTTTGTTTGCCATAATGCGACCTGTATCCGATCTTTTCATGACAGTCTGAACAACACAGGTCGGATTCTTTTCGAATGCGACCAAGGCCACTTGGATATCCGTTATGTATCCGATTCAAATGTGACCTAATGGCCAGGTCTCATTCATCTACCTGAACGCCACTGATACTCGACAAACGTCCCTATTCTCTGTCCTGATACTCACAAGCACGAAGATAAACAGCAACCATGGTGGACGTTAATGAGGATTAAGTTGTTATTGTGCTGGTTCCGGTTGGACAACTTCAACATCGTAAGCTAAGCTCCACCGTTAGCATGTTTACTTCCACAAACACTGAGAACTTCTTCTTTTATGGCGTTTGACTATGACGCTGATGTTATTGCGCCCTCTACTGCACATGCGGGACACTTTCAGGTCGTTTGCCGTTCACACTGGAGATCACGTACAGGGCGCATTTATTTGGAAGTGTGAACAGCAAAACAATTCGATTTGACCAAAACTCTGAATTGGGGCACTTCAGGCTGCAGTGTGAACGCAGCCGTAGTTTGTTCTAGATTTGTAACCTATAAAGCTAAAGTGTAGCAAGCAGCTACTTTTTTGTCTTTTATGTCTCTTCCAGCTTTGTTCATCTTGAAAATCACAACTTCTCCATTTTTTATTGGCATAGTCAGGTTGAATGGAAACTTTTAAGACCTGCCAAAGGTCTGAGCTTTAACTAGGACATGAATAGGCTTCGATCTAAAACTATTTTGCGGTAGCTGGTTGAAGGTTTTGGATTATTGCACTGAATACTCCATACCTTGACACTCAATCCCTGTTTATTTTAACCTTGTTCAGACAGTGACAGCATCTGTTATTTTGGTTTGATGCGACCAATTACGAGGCATCCACACCACTATAAAAAAATAAACTCAGTTCACTCACTGTTTTACAGTCTGCAGCGTAACGTTCCTGTGCAGCCGGCTGAAGCAGTCAGCCACAGAACCAGGACTTGACAGTCTGCAGCAGCGAGAACAAAGGAAATGGCTGTGATATACCAACACTCACATTCTGTCACATAAAGTCGGGCCTGAAAGGAAGAGAGACACACAGAGACGTAATGGCTGTTAAATAGACAAATTGTGATGAAGGAAATCCATCAAATCAACTGGGAAATCAAATTAGTCAAAGTTAATGGTCTGGTGTTGAACTTTAAAGAGGATCGAATACAAAATTCACTTTTTGCGTATTTTTTGTACGTCCTTTCAGGTCCCAACTGCTTTCAAAACACTCGGATGTTTCTGGCAATAACTTAATGTTTTTTAGTGTCTGGAAAACAAGACATTTCAAAATCCTCTTCAATGTAACTGCTCCGTTACCCAGTAACCCTAACCGAGCCTGGAGTTGCCTAGCAACCCAAACGGAACTCCAGCACGTTTGGTCAGCTGTATGCTCTGTGCAATGGATGCTGGAAATGTCAAGTGTATTGTTATTGACTCATCATTCAGAAACTGTTTACTGTATAGCTCATGGATTATAATCTGACATCAATTAAAGCTGAGGCAGCATTTTTGAGAAAATCTGCAATAAACTCCCAATTATGTAACAGTTCAGAAAAGTGCTGGGATTTCTTGATTTTGTGTAAATTTCCACAATAATTCTCAAGAAACTGGAGAGACTGATCAATATCATTTAGCAGTAAACAGATAAAAACTGCATTGATTTGGTTGATAGCATAATATTTAAGAACACTAAGTGTTTAGTCTGGAATCTAGAGGACCAGTTTGGATCTACAGGGCCGGATTTGGCCCACAGGCCTTGAGTTTGACACATGCCATAGATCTATCTGTCCTAACCTGTTCAAGGAAACCTAATAGGTCAACTTTTACACTCATGGAGCAGCTTTTTGGTTTTATTAACACAAAGTGTCACAATGTATAAATGAATGCACATTGTCTCTTTTACAACGCGTTTGCACCGTTTCATGAAGCAGCTCAGTGTTTTTAGAGCAGATGCTTGAGGAAACGCTGAGGGAGAACAATGTAAAATCAGAACGTAGCTGACAGCCTCCCCTCCATCCTCATTCAGAACAAATGGGAAACATTTCTCTACGCTGCATCACAGGAGTCAGGCTTTCATGTCCTCTGTTTTCCACATGTTAGCTGTGACATATGGCTTTGTTTAGGCGGGTGTTTGATCTCCTGATTCTGACAGCCGCAGCAGGTGTAGGAGGAGGATAATCATCGCCCTGTGACTGGAGGAGACACAGATCCACTCACAGACGATCATTTCACTCACACCTTTTTCTTACTCATCTTCCTCCAGAGAATAGAGGTTTTATGATCTTTTTCTTCTCACCCCTTGCTCTGCTTTTTGTCTGTGTGTGTGTCATCCAGGAAAATCGTACACAATGATTGGTCGTGATGACTCTCTTCAGACCCTGGGAATAATCCCCTGTGCCATCTCCTGGCTCTTTAAACTCATCAATGAGAGGAAGGAGAAAACAGGAGCGCGCTTCTCTGTTCGAGTCTCTGCTGTGGAGGTGATTGAGAAAAACACCTCAGTTATTAGAAACATTACTGATGTTTTTTATCATATAGATAAGGAAGCAGCTGCAGCGGTCACTGACTGTTGTTAATTTAGTATTTTTTTAAGCTTTCACTTAAGAAATGCTCCTAAGTTTTTTTAAAAAAAGAAAAGAAAATGTTTTTAGCCTGTGTCGTTGAGTGACTTATTCTGCAGCATTTCTTGTCTTTTTAGTTAAGATCATAAAAGTCAGTAAAACTACTGAACTGTAAAACATTTGAAGGTGTTTTAACTTGGAAATGAAAGCCCACCTGCTGAAAATGCAACTTAAGTCAACAAGAAAATTGTTTTGGTTTTTACTCAGAAATTAAAGTTCATGAAGTTGATTTAACAAGAGACAAGTTGTCTAAAAAATGTTTTTTAAGTTCATTAATCTTGAATTGTGAGTTTTAACTTAATGCTGCAATTTAAACCAAATAATTATTTCACAATATGTAAATAAAAACTGCCCTCAACTGGTTAAAGAGCCACATTTCCCTATTATTTTACTCACAATATCAAGTTAAAATAACTTATTTTACTTTAGAATAATTTAAATTCTTGTTTCAAATTGCATGAACAAAATTTCTGATTGATTTGTGTTCAGGTTTGGGGAAAGGAGGAAAACCTGAAGGATTTGCTGTCTGACGTGGCTACAGGAAGTCTGCAGGACGGCCAGTCGCCTGGAGTTTATCTGTGTGAGGATCCAATCTGTGGCATGCAGGTACATCTGACAGCTGTTTGCTTATTTAAATGTTTTCAATTTGCTTCAGAATTTATTTTTAACTTTTAAAAGTCGATTTTGTCTTTGGGAGTTGGGGCAGAAACACACCCTTGTGACATTTGAAAATAATGAGAATCAAAAGTACAGAAGGAAAAAGTACTTGATAAAAAACTTTAATCAATCGAATGCAGGGTTTCCCCCAGTCTATTATAAGCCTGGCGGGCCACCAGGCTTGGGCCCCCACCAGGCTTAGCATTGCTTATTTATTTAAGTTTTTTTTTTAATGTTTGCACTTTTTAAGACTTTATAGTTGGTGTTCAGATATTAATCTCCCAATCTTTCAATAACACATAATTATCAAGAGATATTTTCAAACCACTGAGCTTAGCAAGTTTTCTGGGGGGAACCTTGAAATGTAAAGATTATTTTACTATTTTACCTTAACTGAAAGGCATTATGCCTGTTCAAAGAGCGAAAAAGCACAAATCAAATAGTGTAATGATAAAACAATATAATCTGCCTTATCAGATTATGACTTTTTAACATGCTTCATACAAAACTCAAACAACCACTAAATTATTACTAAATAGACTAACAAATTAGAGAATAGCAGCAGCATTACTTTTGCTGTTTGTCCATGATTACGTAATCTCAGAGTGGTGTCCAAATCTGAGCCAAAATTGTCAAGTTATCAGTTTTGCTTCACTGCAATTCAGTATTTTTTTAAAATTGTAGATGGAAATGCTGAGCAATAAAATCAATGCAAATTGTGTTAACCAGACAAATGCAGTCTGATTTTTGCCAAATAAAGCAACACACATATACAAAACATGTTAAACAGCTGATTCTGACCACAAAGGACGGCTTTCACCAAAGTTTAACAGTATTATAGTTTGTTTTTTTTCCTTTTTTCAGGAAAAACACACCACAGTAGTCAGATTGTCACAAAGTGACAGCAACAAGTGAGCAGCAGAATCTCTGCTTGTTTATAGGATTAGAGGGTCTGGTGCAAACACATCTGTATAATCCCTAACTAATCTGGCATAATCTCATCAGTAATTACATCCTGCAGCACACACACACATTTTCCACTCCTTGCAGCTTCTTTGTATGTCACATACCTGCAGGTGAACCATTACTAGCAGAGCCCTACATGTCAAATCCTCATTGTAAACATAATCATCGTATAAATACTTTTTGGCTGGTGACTCAAATCCCTCTGGCTTAATTTGGTTTCCTCTTACCTCCCCCATCCTATCATGTCTGTAACATTGATGCAACATTATTTTTCAAATCTGGATGCTTTCCAGCTCCAAAACCAGTCGGAGCTCCGTGCTCCCACCCCAGAGAAGGCGGCCTGGTTCCTGGATGCGGCCATCACAGCTCGCCACAGCAGCCAGCGGCCCAGCACCACAGAAGAAGAACACAGGAACTCCCACATGCTCTTCACGTTGCACATCTACCAGTACCGCATGGAAAAGACAGGCAAAGGAGGGAGTGAGTACTCTATGCTAGGAAAACATTATTACCATTGAGATGCGTTTTCCTGCAGCAGATCTAGTTTTTCATTTTATTGAGGAAAAGAAAGTTTGTCTGAAATATGATATTCAGATCTGTGTGTTATAAATGCAAATCTGTCACCAGTATGCCACTGTGTGATCTATTAATAATAATTCAGTGCTTAGAGAATAACAGTCTGATAACACAATCACACTGAGTCACTGCATGTGACTGAGACAGAGTCTGACACTTCTCATGCACAAAATGTGTGCGCATTAATGTACTTGTCAGTGTTTCCTATTCAGAGCTATTTCCGAGTATAATAACTCTTCTAAGATCACCTGCCGTGTGGGACCAAAGCTCAGTCGTAACGCAGCATAATACAGATTTTTTTAAATTGTTCGAGTTTGCTGAAAATTACTTCTAGTTTAAGGGACGGATTAGGAATGTAGTGGTAACTGTTACAGTTAGCACAGTGTTAGCATTAAGCAAAAATGTATCAAATGCTAGTAGCATGTGGAGACTAGCATGTCATGTTGATCTCCAGTAATATACCAAACATGCTAGTAACACCCCACATGCTACTGACTGCATTTTATCAAATCATAGCACTGTTGCTAATTTTTAGCATATACAATATTGTTTGCTAAATAGAGTAAATCCATATTAGAGAACATGCTATTAATCCCCAACAACTATTGACTACATCTTAGCTAGCATTAGCATTGTTGCTAATTTAAGCTTCTACAATGTTAGCATACTAAAGGGAGTAAACCAAGAATAGTCAACATGCTATTAATCCCCCAACAACTATTGGCTACATCTTAGCTAGCATTATTATTGTTCTTATAGTGTTGTTGCTAACTTTAGTTTCTTCAATAATGTTTTCATACTGAGAAGGGCAAGACAAGGTTTATCTACTTGCTACTGACAACCTACATGCTGTTGACATCATTTTTGGCTAACCTTAGCATTTTAGTTACATTTAACTTATACACTGTTGTTGAAATACAAAATGGAGTAAGTCAATGATAGTCAACTTGTTACTGACAGCATTTTAGCTAAGCCTGGACATTTTCATCACATACAACAGACAGACACAAACTATCTGTTGTCTTAACCAGTTTATGCTTTGACACTCAAATCAGCTCCACTGATGCCTCTGATTCAAGTCTGATATGGACACTTTGACAGGCTCCTTTAGAATTTATTTTAAAAAGTAGTAAATAAACTTAAGGAAGTCAATTAAAAGTCTAATTGTGGTCAGCAATAAATACGCGTGTGTGTGTGTGTGTGTTAGCATAATTGTCAACATGCATGATAGGAAGAGACACAGAGATTAGGGATGAATAACTGTAATGTGGTCATCATTTTGCTTTCAGCTGACCCTGGACTTCATTTGCTAAAATGTCTTTTATTGCAAACACATTTTGATATTTACTCAGTTTTCCCCATTTTGGAACTTGGAAGCAAAGCACATTGACGAAAACATTCCTTTTGGTTTAATCTTAATCCATTTGTCATTATGCTTCAATAAAAAAGAGTTTGTTAGAGTTGTTTGAATCTTATCTTAAGAGCTGCAGCTTCACCATCAAACTCACTAAATTGTCCTGTTGGATTGGGCAGGGATCCATTCTTTGTTCTCTTTTTAAAAGCTCCAGTTCAGTTTCATCCTAGACGAAAATCAGATATCATTCCACTAATCTTAAATCTACTTGATTGTAAGCAGGAGAGATAAAGCCCCACTGAATGCTTTGCTGGACGGCTTTAAATAATGGATGAAATGTAAAACAGATGCAAGATGTTTGGGAGTACATAACCTCCCCAACTCCAAAAGTTTTTCTGTAAAAACTCAGCGTAATTTTTGACATGACATTCTTTCTCATTGCCAAGAAACAAACAGTTGTCAGAAGCTTCTATTTTTGTCAACTGAGAGTCCTTGCCGAAATCTTTACTCTCATTCCTGCACTTTAAAAGGGTGATTTACAATTTCATCTAATCTACACAAGACAAGTGTACAGTCTGCATTGTGATATTTCCCTCACCAATTTAAATATCAAGCTAATTTTACATACTTCATCTGTTGTAGATTTACTGTACTGGGCCTCTAATTTAGATTAGAATCTATTTACAGCAGTCTTTCTCAAACTGTGGTCCGCAGGCGCCCCCTAGTGAACTGCGAGGTACTGCATGTAAACAACCGTTTACGTACCGTGACGTCAGCTAAAAGTGCGATGCTACAGTTAGCTTAAGATCGTTATTAAAAATAGTAATGGATAGCAATGAATAAGTGGCTTAAGATTAGGTCACTAAAAAGAAAAACTGAAGATAGAAGTGGAAAGTTTTTCAGGGTGAGCTGCAGAACTTTTGTTTTTGAATACTACTAAGATATATAGCATGTCGCAGGACCTCAGTTTTTTTTTTTTGTTTTTTTTATTGACAATAAAGGGGTTT
>NW_015113019.1:0-50303 GCF_001443285.1 Poecilia latipinna
ATTGATTGATTGATTGATTGATTGATTGATTGATAAAAACTAAAAAGAAATCAAATCCTGCTTGAATAACTAAAGCAACATGATGTAGGATTTGTGAATGTCCCAAGGGAAGGCAGCTAGGCTCATGGATGCAAAATAAAATGGTTTCAATAACAACTTGAGAAAAAAAACAGAGTTGAGCACTAAATGAGTAAATCCAAATGGTGGTAACAAGCCAAGCCAAACACAAACAGCAAAACAAGCATGAATCTAGGAGAAAAACACAAAAATGCCGAAAGCCAGTGTGACTGAGAAGTAGAGAATCCTTCCTCTTACGCTATAGCCTTAATACCTGAGTGTTCTGCCATGTATTTTGTCCTAGCTTTATATCGAAGTGTGCACTTCATTTCATGGTAACTATTGTCCAGTATCTGGACAGCCTATCATATTTTAATGAGTCTGAACTGGCAGTTGAGTATTTGTTAGTGTTGATTTGTGGCATCGCCCCAGCAGAGGATGCCGTACCATGGTGGTCCGCTCCGGACTCAGGTCCCACAGCAGCTTTTCATCCTGACAATAAAGAGCTGCCAGCTGTTCACACCAGCAGCTTGGTAAATGAGATCTCTTATCAAAGTGCGAGCAGCTGGGAGCTCCATTTGGCAGTCCGGTCAGGTTATGAATCGCCAAGTGCTGCACTCAACACCCACAGTCTAAAGAGCTTGGGAAAACAACTGCACAGCTTCCTACAAGTGTTCCCTTTGAGGGAGCCACAAGCCACCGAACAAAACCAGGGAAAACGGAGCAATGACGCAATACTACATGAAATGCTTTTCTAAATGTTCAAATTATGAAACCATCAAGAGACCATGTTCACTTCAATTGCTTGTTTTTTTCTGAAACTTCCCCCTCTAAGCCCCTCAAAAGATGCAGTTTTGACTCAACTTATGAAATTCCTAAAAAAATTATAATAATAATAATTACAAGTTTTTAGTTCATTAAAATATGAAGTCAGCTTGGCTTCAGGTGTTGTTTACCTTTTGCCAACCACCTTTATTTCTCCAGTGTAGGGGTCCTTGGTGTGACAATCGTTGCTGCCAACTGCATTCCATTAGTTTGTTTTGCTGCCTTTTCTCTGCACCCATATTACCCTTGAATTTCTGATCTGTGCAGACTACCTCTTCCACACCCTTACCTAAACAATTCAAACAACCTTCAAAACAAATGTATTTTCTTGACAAACAACCGTAGATTACATTAAGATAGTATACATGGTGCTACGCTTCAGTCTGTTTGTCTTGGTTGTACAATCATAAAGAAAACGTCTCAAGATCATGGTAGTCGGTGTAAATTTACCCTACAAAAACTAAATATCAACATTCCTTGAGTTTTTTTTTTATACTGGCAAATTCTTCAATTTATTAAGCCTATAAAATACATAAAACATGCATTTTTATAATTTTAAAGAAAAGATTTTTGCATGCAACAGCTTCACACCAGCAGTACAGACTTATTCAGGCATCAATATGTCAAAGGATGCTGTCCGTATTTTGTTGACTATGAGGGAATGTGTTTCATCCACTGCCACCCGAAACCACAAACCTCACATCCTCAACAAATCCAAATTTAAATCCTGGTTTTGTCTCTGTCACTGTTTAACCAGATGTCAGTGTGTGCAGGGTAACCGTGGGGTAACTAAACTCTGCAGCCATCTGTTCACAGGCAGCTGTGATGTTTAAGTCACTGAAGTTGCTCTGCCACTGAATTCAGTGTTCAATAAACAAAGGCTTTCAGGCATCAAATGCACTTCTGTATGTATAAACAGAATTCTGGCTATTTTCACTTTGCAAGTAAATGGAAAATCTAAAGGTATACTGGTTATTTAGTCAAACATTGATTGAGTGAAACAGTGTGGCCAGATTTAGCAGATATTTGGAAATGCTCAGCTTTATACTGAACACATTAAAATCCCTTTTGGTCATTTTTACATTTATTTATTTTATTTTCTTCCCTGAAGGAATTCTTTAAGATCTCCACCTCCTTGAACTTATTATTCTTCTACTTTCTTCGTAGAAGAAACTGAACTAATCTGTCTAAAATTTCACATAGTCATTTTTCATAAATGGAGATCTCTCAGAAGGATTGGCATTCTGTGACCCTCGTACAGTTCGACAAAAATTTGATTGATTTTTCGAGCAATATGCCTAAAAGTCTGGGTTTTCATTTGCCAACAAATATTCTACCACCTAACATGAACAAAGTCACAGCGTTGTTGAAAGCTGGAGCTGGTAACTTTAAACTTTATGAATTAGAAAGTGCTTTTCCTCTCAGGGTTTGAGTTTTTGGAGTCATTGTTGAATCCCCTTCACATATTTACAGTTTCACTTATGTGCTCATTTTAATTACAACTTTTACTCTTTATACTCTACAAGGTCTTCCTCAATTGTTTTAATCTGGCATGAAAACACGGCAGGTACATCGTATTTTAAATTAAATTCCACACATTTGGTTTATTTGAGATTTTTGCACTTATTTGAAGAATTAAATTTTTATTTATTTGTAATTTTGTGGCACCAAAATGAGGTTTGTATGAAAAGTTGATTTATTTCTGGCAGTTCAGCTCCTTGACAGTTTGGAGGCTTGCTACCTTTTTCATCAGACCGAGCCGAAATTGAATCCTCAAGGCTCTCAGTGTTTGTCTGAATTCTTTAGAGATGGAGAAAAAAAAGTTTGTAGATGGAGTAAGGCCAGACTGTGCATGCCCTGAATGCAAACTGGCAGACTCAGGTAGGGTGAGACAAAGACTTCTAATGGCCAGAGCAGACAGAGGAATCTAAAAGTGAGTCACAGCTACATACAGGTATTTTTTATTTTTTTATTTTGGTGTAGAGATTAATTTCTCCTTGGATTTTTCTCTTGCCAAACAACAAATGCAGTGATTGCAGAGAAAGTTAGTTCTACCAAGTACTGACTGTTTGGGGCTTATTAGAAACACACAAGATTTTTAAGATTTTTATTCATATAAAATGTTTAAAAATTTAGTTTTTTTTTTGCTCCTAATTCACAATTGCACACTACAACTCCATGTGTTACTCTATCACAAAAAAATATACATTGAAGCTTTTGGTTTTTACATCACTGTAATTTTTTTATAGGTTTTTGGTTTATACATTTAAAGGCAACGAGCTGATGTTGTGGGCCAGTTTTACAAATTGTTATTTGTAATATGAAAACAGGACATTTCTCAATTTGGTTTTTCCAATTGAGAAACACATTTCAAATAGAAAATTAATTTGATGTTACATCTTGAGTCGCTGATTCAAAGATGGACAGTAAATAATAACTACCATTGGAAAAGTTTAATTGAAGACCAAAATATGTAATAGGAAACCAGGGAGCCATGAACAGAAGTTGATGGAGTAAATGAAAAAGAAAGAGGAGAACAAATAAAAGATGTCTGCTGGATAAAGAGGCAGATTATCTCATCTGCTGCACATGGAAAACGTTTCACCAGGATGAATAAGTCATTTGTAGATCTGCTTTAAGAAAAGGTCAGCTTCACTCAGGAGAGCAAACCTAGACACAATTAGCCTCTGCAGCCCCCAAAATCTAAAAGTAGCAACTCTCACAAGCTAACCTTGGGTTAAGATTGATTTTTTTTTTTTTGTACTTTGTAGTTAGTTGGTTGTCAGGATAGATTCATTTCCCTTGTTGTTCTTCCTAGAATATTTCTGTAACCTATTAAAACTCAGCATGTCAACTTTTTAAGTTGACCATGAAGATTTACAAAGCAGTCATTTCCTCAGATGCAGGTGACTGCATTACAGAGTGAAAGAACAAAAGAGTTAAAGTTTTGATTTGCTTTACATCAGCACATATTACAACCAGACTGTTTGCCTTGTATTCCTTTTTTGCATGGATGGACAAGTTTTTGAGCATGTGTGGAAAAATTACATGATTACATCTTTTCAAATTTGTAACAACAGATCAGACAGTAATATCTTTTTTTCCCCCCTCTGCTTTCAGAGGACGGTGCCCTCAGGTCAAACCAGCCTGGTTCTGCAGCCTCTCCTTTCAGACACACAGTACAAAGTCACCGTGATTCCTGTTTATAATGAGGGAGATGGCCCGGCATCCTCACAAATGGGTCGGACACGTAAGTCTCAAGTTATAATTTGCTATATTTTAATCAATCCTGTGTTTTGTTTTTGCGGGAAAAATACAACCACACTAATAATTATACCCGCCTTCCTCACATGCACTTTCAATGGTTACACCCTTGAACAATTGTGCAGTTTTGTTCTGGGTCAGCCTGACCACTCTAGCAGGCATGGTCTGAACTTGATTCCTGTGAAAAGCCTGTTAAAGACAGAAGTATACTCCCTTTACAGCTGCAGACCGAGAAAAAGGGTGAAGGCAGTGGAGCTTTTAGAGACTAAAAGGCAGAACATGGTTCATAGAAATATAAACAGAAATGAAGAATGAATACCTAAGGAGGATTTCAGTAACTAAAATAGCCTAACTCTGATTTATTTAAACATCCGGATATTTGGTCAAACCAAAAGAAACATTTTAATAAGTTTAATTAGAATTTTGTCCAGTGATGCATTCAGGCAGAAGAACATTAGACCCAATAGACGTTCCTTTGTTTGTTTGTTTTTAAAGCTATTACATTCTGATTTATTGTTGTATTATTGCTTTTTATATGCATGATATGTTTAACTTTGTTTTAATATGTGAATGGGCATCTCACATATTAAAATCACATATTAATCTTAAGATTCTTTATCATATTAGAATTTTAACTATAATCTATACAAAAGGAAGTGAACAAAACTCTCAGAATCACTTGAGATGGATGATAGCAGCTTTAATGTGGATAATGTTGCTAACATAAAACGATATGTTAGCAACAATATTTTATGTTAGCAGCGATATTATTTCTGATCATAATGTCGCTTGATATATCTTAAGCTTATAATCATACCTTATCTGCTCATCGCAGAGCCAACATTCCATTTACAGTGGTCAGTCAAAGGCCAATATTGTATTATTTTTTTCTCGTCTTTGGGGTTTTATTTGATAAAGTGAAATGACCAAACGTGCCTTGAAATTTAGTTTCCTTGTTCACATTAATGTTGATTCTTCATTTGCTGGTAGACAATCGAAACATTTCAGGCCTAATCTGGTTTCACTTCGGGTGCATGTTCAACACCTGCTGATGTCAAAAGTGAAGCTTTGTCTGATTGAAGATGCGTCAGCAGACGGTTTGAGAAGTCCTCGTGTTCAGACACATCCGGGCTTTGGAGGGACATGTTCAGTGGTGTGTGACGATTCAAACTGAGAAAAAATGAGAACTCTATATTAACCACAAGCCAGTTGTTTAAAATAAGCTTATCATATGCAAATAGGTACCTAACAAACTGATATTCTGCATCTGTTGTTATCAGAAGTTACTAACACATTCACACATGCAGAGACCCTGCCAGGAATAAGGTTGTTATATAATGCCCCTGTATTAATATAACCTTAACTAAGTGCATCTGGCTGAAACCGCAGCCTCTTGCAATGGCTTTTAGTAATCCCTCCCTGCAGTGCTTTAGAAATATGACTCAACCATAGCCAAGTTCAGTAAACTGTGGTGTTTTAACATGCTTTAGTTCATTATATCCTACGCATTTATTGAACTAAATGTTTAATATTTACTAATCTTGTAAACCTTCTGCCTTTTTGGAAGGTGTCCACATTTTACACATAGTTCATATGATGAGAGCAATGATGTATTGGGGGCATATTAGCAGAAGCTTGACTAAGAAGCTAATCATATTAACTGAAAAAACGGGAAATGGTTGCTGTAGCCCACTTTTCGAGTTTGAGTATCGGTGCCAGACACTTAAATGGGAAACTAAATTCTTAATGATTTGAGATGAATGTTCACATCGGAGTTGTCACTTGGACCAAGTTTTAGTCTTTTGGAAATGCAAGCAACATATTAGCAGAAACGAATAAGCAGTTGTTTTTGCTAGACAGAGCATTTTTCTTAAAGTCTAATTAAATTTAATTATTTCTGTTGTGAAGCCTGAATGCATGGAAAAACCATTTAGCACCATAGCTAATTTAAAAACTGTCACTTAAAAGTAAGAACAATGGGAGAACGTTTCAAATTTTGTCAAACTGTTTAAGTCTTATCAGCTCATTACTCCCGAAACAATTTGAAGTGACTACAGAAAGGTAGCAGCCAGTCTCTGTGGCTGAAATTTCTACATTAATTATTTTTCCTGTGGAGCTCAAGACAAAAATGCAAGATTTTTATTTATCCTTTTTAAATGCGACTTTCTGCTTTAAATGCTCAAGTGGGAGCTAATGATTTCGCTGTCAGCATGTGCATCACAGAGCAAACACTTGACTTTCAGCTAGAAAGTAACTCCAAATTCCGGTCATTTGTCTTTCCCCTCCATCCCATCGCTTCTCCCTGAGCGGCGCATTACACACATTAGCAGGCGTTAACGACGTTTTCCCGATTTTTAAATGACGGGTCTCCAACACTTGGTGATGATGAATGGTTCCTGTTAGCAAGTGAGGGATGAGATGATCCCCTGAGGAAAAATGGCAGAGAATGCAGAGAGGGGGGGTCCATTAGTTTTTT
Organism: Poecilia latipinna; assembly: GCF_001443285.1. NCBI lineage: Eukaryota > Metazoa > Chordata > Actinopteri > Cyprinodontiformes > Poeciliidae > Poecilia > Poecilia latipinna. The sequence continues at coordinate 6,623 of NW_015113019.1, forward strand.
TTTTTTTTTTTTTTAGAGTGAAGACAGATGATGAGACAAGGGGAGCCGGTGTAATCTGGGATCTGAACCGGCGAGGGGTGGGGTTGACACGGAGGGAGGCATGACAGGGAATGTAGAGGAGGTGATTGGGTATTTAGAACCACACCGACGATAGATAATATGACAGCTGAGGCCGACTAATCTGAGCTTCTGATCCCCTGTGGGATGGGTTGATTAGCTGAAGAAGTTCTGAGGTTATTCAGCGAGCAGGACAAGTATTGCAGTCATGAAAGAACCGGAATAAACTGCATTCTGTAGAGTTTTCAGTAGTGATTAAAAAAATTGCAAACTGGTCAGAGATTCTCAGCCGTTTCACTGTTTTCCTTTGAGACAAATTCATTCTGTAAATGCTGCATTTGTGTTCAAGAAGTGAGATATGGCAATGGATTTTTTTTTTTTTTACAAAGACCATTTCTTGCTAAGAGTGAGCCTCCAGCTTGCACTTGTGCGTCTGAAATATCATCATCTTGTACATGTTTAAGTTGCTAGTTATGGAATATTTTCTCTATTTTTAAAGCTGTATCAACACTTTCTGAATCTGAGATTTCTCTGTTGTTCAAGAGTAAGCTAATTTCTTAAACTGACATTTCCCTCTGTTCTGGTGGTGTGACCTAGCACCAGAGAAGAAATGTTCTGCATAGGATTACCAGCATTGCTAAAATTAGATCTAATATGATATTAGGTTTAAGGAATAACAAGTAACATAGTTATGTCCTTATGTGATTTGTAACCGTTCAACAATGGATGAACGGTTACAAATCACCGTTCATGCATTGTTCTACACTTTCAAAAGTGTAGAAAATTATACGAAAATACTTAATTGCATCATCTTTCACCTCTGGAGTCAATAAAGCAGCTAAATTTGCAGATGTGCCTAATCAGATATGTTTAAAAGATGAAGGTCGAGTTATGAAAATTATCTAGTTTAACCTCCTGACTACCAGGAAAAAAAATATATTGTCCAATTAGCATTTTTTTAAAATCCCACAGTCTTTGTAAGGTAGTAAAAGGTTTTATGCACTTACTTTGTCTCTTCCCATATAATGTATTACTGATGAATGCCATTTTTATGAACTAGAAAAAGGTACGTACAAAAGTCCCACCCTTTCACATGCAGTATCATTGAAAAGCCCTAAATGTCCTCTCCAGATACCAAAAGGAATTAATTCAGTAGAATGCAGGGGGTGATGCAGGGGGTGGGAGATATTCAAGTTTAGAAATGTCCTCTACAGAGGACAAAAATGAACTACTGGTAGTCAGGAGGATAAAGAAGGAAAGTTGACATTTCAAGATTATTTTCTGTTCACACCAAATTCACACAAGACATTATGGGTTGGAGGAATTAACTGGTTTTGGTCTTATTTATATTCAGGTAACATTTGCAAGAAACGATGATATTTCTCATCCAACTTTGCAGAGTCATACAGCTCTTCTTTCTAAACTAACTAAAACTATGCCAGTTTTTTTTCCCTTGTTAAAGAGAAACATTTACCAGTTGGAGGAAATGTCACCTTAACATACGCAAATAAATGTCTGCATGCCCTTATTAAAGTGCCACATTCACATTAAAAGGATTTAACATAATGCCCTTTAATGTGGCATTATGTCTTGTTCAATTCTTCTGGAAAAAATATGCTAAGGGAAGGAAGTGGGTGTGCTTAATGGTAGGACTGGTTCACTTTATGTTTGAGGCTAAAGACCTTGATGCAGCCGTTCCAGGTTCGATTTCCTAACCCAGCCTTATTTCCTGAAAATAACAGATAAGAGAAAACGGCATTGGGCATTACCATAAAACACTATAACCACAGTGAAACATATGGTGCTAGCGTCATGACCTGGAGTTTCTCTTTCCAGATGAAATTGAGGTTGTTTTTAGGGTGGTTGCACTTATAATCAGGTCAAAATGGCAGCTAATTTTGATCCAAGATCTTCATAAAAATGAAGAGAGGCTTTATTTTTCACTATCAAAGTGAGTTTAGTGAGATGCCAAAAACAATAAAAGTTTACTTTTATTACAGAGTCCAAACTAAATGTGGTGCAAAATGTGTGGGCTCGCCTGTCAAGAGCCAGACGACCTCACAACTGAAATGAGTCTTGGGTAGACTGGATTGATTATGGACCAGTGAATACTACATGACTCAACAGGCGCCTCAATCAAGTATTACAAAAATAGCATTCATATGTATGAAAACTGGTTATTGCACATTTTTATTTCATGTAGTTTCTTGTCTTTATTCATTAGTTGTTTTATTTAAAGTTGTTGTTTGTATCAACCATCTGGTTGATGTTGGTCTGAAGTTGGTCTGGAACCAAGTAGGACTTTTTTTTTTTTTTTTTTCTGAAATGATAACCAGGATTCATAACACCTGAGATTGTCTGTATTAAGATTGTGAAGGTGAGGAAAATTTTGACTTTTTATGGTTTTAATTCTGTTTGCTATTAAATGTATATCAGCTTAGATTTGTAAAAATAATATGTATATCTTCATATATCTACTTAAGTTTGAAAAAAATTGAATCACCTGGGTTCAGATAAAGTAAAGCTACAAAGACAAAACCATTTATGAAACAAGCTTTATTTTGTAGCACAAGCTCAGAGCTATTTATGGACTTATTGTCAGCTCAAGTACAGTAAAACAACTGACCCATGCACAATTGCATCTTAGCCAAAGATGAATCTAAATGCTGAATTATCACCCAAACTTCTTTATAATGGTTGCTAAATCACGAGAAAAGCTTCTGTATCGAGAGAGTTTCATTAAACCTCCAGTTTCTCATTATCAGTGAGCACATCGTGGGAGGGATGGCACAGAGCAGAGGATGATGGGAACCTCCTCAGGTCCAGGAAGGGCAGCGGAGGATATATAACACATCAGAGGAGCAGGTTATAACATGAGGATTTAAACACATCAGTTCGCAGCAGAAACCATTGGGGTTGTTCGGTGCAGAAAGGTATGATTGGATTTTTAATGCCGAACAACAGCAGAGGGTGAGGAGGAAAGATGAGGCACAAGAGCTGGTGTAACTCAGAGATTTCCGTTTGTGATGGAACATGGTGAGGGTGTTTGGAGGTTTTCAGCTGTATCAATGTGAAACTGAGCAGCTGGAGGATTCACTCAGGGATTTCAATCCGTGAGGATCCATGTTTTATGGTAACCGAGGGGATCTTCTTCAAAATGAGCTGAAGTTACGAATGAATGTCAATGCACACATTCCCTACATATTAGCCTAAGAAAGGAATTAATTCATTTAAAAAAGAATCTACTTTGAGCTCTATACACTGTCCACTCTCTAGTTTTCATTCATATAACTCTGGTTTTAATTTGTTTTTGACATATTAAATTATAAAAGCATGAAAAGATGTGCGCTATGAAGTTTTTTTCTTTGTACTAAGTCTGAAAATAGCTCTAAGCTTTATCCAGCTTCTCTTTAATCGTGCTTCATTATCTGCTTTTCTTTTTTCTCTCTAATAACTTTGTATAAAATAAAAATATATAATTTTTTTTGGTGAATGGATTTGTAAAATGACTTGCTTTGTCTGAATTTTTCTCTCGATTTTAAACTTCAACATTCCTCCTTTTCTTTTTCTTTTTTTTTTTTGCAAAGAGCAGTGTAAATCAATACTTTTAAGATTTTGGTAAAAATAAATATATAAAAATTGCTTTTTTTTTCTCCTCCTCAGATCCTCTTTCAGCTCCTAGGAACCTGCGAGTGTCAGAAGAATGGTACAACCGCTTCAGGATCAGCTGGGATGTTCCTCCTTCGCCCACTATGGGCTACAGAGTCGTCTACCAGCCTCTTTCTGGTAATTTATGCACATGAAAAAAAACTAAACCTTTAGTAGTTTACCTTTAAATTGTGCTTCTTGGAAATCCTCACTTTTATTCAAAGAGAATATATTTTTTTATTAACCTAAATTTAGCTCTTAGAATGAGGATTCATGAACATTTGGTCCTCAAAGTCATTAAGACTTAATAGTTGAACTTTCTCTGTCATCAGCATTCTTTAGTGCTGGGTTTTCTTCATCGAGTGTGAAGGGAGAAATGAGTGAGCTAAGCAGATTTTTGGAGCATTAAGCTACTGACCTCAAGCATCTTCCCCTGCAGCTAATGCCTTAAGGCTACATTAGACACTATCAAGTGCAAGATGAGGCCAGATCATTAGAGGCTTGTTTCGGTTTTCAAATGAAGAAGTACATGTAGAATACAGAATGAGTTTCACACATTCTCCTTTATCCTGGAAACTCTATGCGAAGCCAAATAGTTTTAGAAGAAATGCAAAAACATGCTCCTTCCAGCCCTTTCATCTAACTGGCCATTTGTTGCTCCCTGACCTCCCATTTAATCGGCTCTGGCCCGTTGCAGCCCCTGGACAGGCGCTGGAGACTTTTGTTGGCGAGGATGTGAACACCATGCTGATCGTCAACCTCTTGAGTGGGACAGAGTACAGTGTCAAGGTCATCGCGTCCTACACCACAGGATCCAGCGAGGCTCTAACAGGAAAGGCCAAGACTTGTGAGTTCAGCTTCCTTCACTTTGATTTAACTCCACAGTTTCTCTCTTGTGCTTTTGGCTCAACGTCAAATTTCCTTTTGCACAGTGTTCTTAAACAAGAAGAGCTTATTGTGATTGTACACTTCATTTCTTTTCTTATGTTTGGAGTTAGTTTTGAAAACATTCTCCTTTGTTTAACTGCTTCTGATGAAATCATTGCAACAGCTCTCAAAAGTGTACACGCCCATGTTAGCATATCAGGTTTTTGTGATGACAAGATAAGACCCCGATAAATAATCTCAAAAGTTCTACAGCCTCAGTGTTAAAAAATATTATTTTGTAAAGGCACTGTACTATGTAAAATTGATGTTATTCCCTCATCAAAAGCATACTTGGAGTGTTGCTTTCATGCATATTTGAGCATACATTAAACCTTTCTGCTTTGCAAAATGCTGAGGATACAGAGCACCGCCTGTAGGGACGAAGCTCCTCCTCGGTAGCTGCAGTTTCCAAGTTTCCAAACTCCTTTCTCGCAGAGCACCACTCCCTGAAGCTTCCCTCACTCAGCTCCTTCAGACTAGTCAGCAGCCATTAGAAAACACCTGAAGGAACCGTAAATATGCTGAGCTTATTATACTTATACTCCTCAGTGCAGCGCTTGTAAAAGGGTTAATAGAGAAACAATGTTGGGACGACTTCCTGAAGGCAGTGTGTCAGAAAGCGCAAGAGTTTCTTAAAAAGACAGACACCCAATTTCAAGGTGTTGAACTACAAGGTTACATTTCTTTTAAGACATATCTGATATATTTTTATTACAACTGAAGGCAACACTGTTACCTGATTGTGCTACAAAATGTCACAATGTGGCTGGAAAACATAATACTGGCCCTTTAATTCAACAAGAAAACAGAGAAGAAATGGAAAATATAAAATCTTAAATCTGGTTTCATTAGTGTACATTAAGGTAAACTAAAACCTTAACCAAACACCTTTTGATTTGCAATATTTTTACTGTTCACTTCAACTGAACAAGATGTCTGTCAATCTATCAACTCAGTTTCTGATCAATCTGAGTGACTTTAATTGAATCAATTTTAGAAGATTTTTTTGTACAACAGAACTATAAACCTAATTAGCCAATGGTCATGAAATTTGGGTCATGAAATGAACTTTCCCTGCAGGGTTGCTGGGTAGTCCCTTAAAAAAAGGTGAGGAGCTCGGCCATCTGGTAGAGGCTCTGAGTTGAGCTGATCTAAACAATCACCTTTAGTTAATCATCAAAGCAGCTGAACATCGACATCCAGCAGCAGTTGTTAAATTAACTAGATACGATAGCTCAAAGTTATGATTGCTGATGTAAAGCCTTCCCAACACTCCTTGAGAGTCTGTCCTGAATTATTTAATCAGTTCCTCTCAACTAAAATAATTTGAGTTGAAACCTTCATGTTCCTCTCCCGCGTCATAATTAACCTCTTCTCAGCAGCCTGGTCCGTTCGTGTGCAGCTCCGTTTGAACCTCCGATGTCACCAGCTTGTGAAAGTCAAAGCCACTAACAGAAAGCATGCCCTTTCGTGGTGTCCTTGAGCCCGACAGTTAAACCCAACCCCATCATCCATTTTCATTACTCTGTTTGCAGGGCAAGTGTCAGCTAAAGGCAGAAGCATGTACCTTTTTAAATATAGCGCACATGCCTTGGTGGCGTTTTTCACTGACTGCATACCAATGAGCAGGCTCGCGGTGGTTAAATAAAGGACACATTTTGCAAGACAAAGGCGAGAGCAGAGGAGAGTAAACTGAAAAAGATGGAAAGATGGGTTTATATGACAAGAGGGAAGGCTGATTAGGCTGCAGATGTCCCAGAAGGGGAATACAGTGTCTGTGATATTGCTCAGCAGCATGTTAATGAAACCAGTGAGCCAGCAGAGATGAACGGACTGATGCGTCAATGTCACACAATCACAAGTATTGGAACTTTTGAGATGAAAAGTAGGGAGTTTTCTTTCTTCTTTTAAGACGTGTTATCTGTAAATTTTGATGTCCCTCCAGAATATTTGGAAAAATAAATTTGTGAACATTCACTTTTTGTGCAATTAAACTCATCAAGTCATTAAGAAGGAAAAATATAAACTTATTTATTGTAAAGACCCACCAGCAACTTAGTTTTTTTTTATATATATTTGGTTTCATAGACTTGGAAATGATCTGAAAACAATGTTTGCCAAAAAGCTGGAATTGCTCCTAAGTCTGATTGGAAAAATCCCAGGTCCTGAAAGAATTTTTACATCCTTGAACATCAATTCAATTCACTTAAAAAAGAATCTATTTATACCAGAAAGAAATTAAGTGTTGTGGATTGTGGTGTTGTAGCCAGGAATGCAAGGAGATGAAACTCATGAATTAAATACTTAATTAAAAATATTCTGTTTTTTTTTTTTGTTTTTTTTTTTTTTGGGGGGGGGGGGGGCAGGGGGGGTTATTCAGTGTAAAATAAAGCAAGCTTTTCAAGGCCATTACCAACTTATATAAACATGAATTGTAATGTCTCTCTTAGAACAAGTGATGCTTTCTAAAGTCAGATCTAAAAGCCGTTCCAGCCATTTGCATAAATAGACTGTGTGGGTTTGTTTAGGATTGTATGTAAAACCTACTCTTTTTTTTTTTTTTGGAAACTCAGTGCAGCTACATTTCTCCATATGTCTGCAAATAGCTTCATGAAAATGCAGTGTGGTGTTTTTTAAGCTAACCAGCTGTATGCTTTAGGTTCGTCATCTGGAATCATGATTGCATGTGGTTTCTCTGATGTGACTCTATGCGGCTTTGTGTGCCGCTATTATAGCAGCATGGAGAGAAGAATGCTCATGAATCTCCACCGACTATTTTTAGAGACCCAAAAAAGTTTTATGTTTCTGATCTATTTCTGTTTAAAATGTAGAATCATATATGTGAGCATTGCTAGAAAAGTCAGAGGCACTAACCAACACCTGCCGTAACTTACAGTTACTGTAATTGCTTTGGGGGGAATAAAGACTGAAGCAAATGAAAACTTGATGTTTTCTGCATGAAATCTGCATCTTTTTCTTAAAATTATTTTTATTTCTCTGCCTTTTCAACAGTGTATCTTGGAGTAACCAATTTGAGCACATATCAAGTGAGGATGTCTAGTGTTTGTGCTCAGTGGGTGCCTCACCAGCATGCCAGTACCTACAGACTGGTTATTCAATCTGTGACTGGTGAGTACCATTATGTCTACACTCTTAAAGCTGTGATTAAAAATCCACTCTGAAACAGAAGTGGCACAAAAGCAAAAAGACAAAGTCTAAAAAAAGGACAATAATAATAAGAATTTAGAGTTCACTGGATCTGCATAAATGTAGAAATGTAAATGTCAAATTTAGAAATAAAGAATAATTACATTTTTCATTTTTTGTTTAATTATCCAGGTTGCTATATGAAGAGATAAAGTATGCAAACGCGTGCACACAAGTTTTGTAACTACATCACTCTTGATTTCAGTATCAGGTTTTAAAAGAACTGTTGCAGTTCTACTAAACTGTGCCTTACCTCAGCTGCATCACACTGTATTTCCAGTAGTAATTCTCTTCATTATTCCATGCTGAGCTCCCACAACGAATTTCTGAGCTGGTTGCGAAGGAACTCATTCATACTCGCATGTTTTCATGAGGAGGAGTTCGAATTCCTAATTAGCCCAAGATCACAGAGGTTCCGTTGTGTTCCACTTGAGATGTGCTGACAGTCGTAAAGATTTAGCTGTACAATCAAACACTGAGCTTTTCTGTTGAAAAAAAAAGGGCTTTTGGATTACAGCTCTGGTGACATTTACATTTCCTGTGTGGAGTAAAGTGGAGCAAAAAAGACAAAGGGGTATTATGGGTGCTAAATGAGGAGGTGTTCTGGTTACGTGATTGACAGTAATTATGTCTTGTTGAGTCTGTTCTGGGAGGTGTGCTTTAAAGAAGAAAAGACAAAATGGAATTGGTGTTCTGAAGTTTTCTCTAAACATTTAGTAGCACCTGGAGTCAGTTTTCTTATTGAGAGAAAATTGTTTCCCTGAAACAATAAAACCAAACAACTCCTTCTGTCTGAAGCACCCTGTGGTGAGATGTGGGCGTTTTGGAAAGAAGTGAAACCTGCTTTAGAGAGTCCCTGCAGACACAAGTGTCTGTCGGAACTGATCTTCTGACTTACTTTTGAAATGCTTGAAATGTTTACTGCAGTGTCCCTTTTTGTATAATTAAGTGTTTTATGCAGATATAAACTGTTTTGTGTTTTTATAACATAATGAAGGAGAAATTTAGGCAGCCTGTCAGCTAAACTTGAAATATGCCAGAGTTTTGCTTTTGAATTTTCTCCCATTAGTTACATATTTACTCCCTCCTGTCACTGTCTTGCTATTGTGATCCATAGATGTTTGATACTTAAGTTTAATTTGTGTTTCCATTTTATTAATTTCTTAATTGATTATCTACTTAGATCTGGACTTATTTAACTTTTGGTTTATTAGTATTTTATGGATTTGGTATAGACGCCTTAGGTTATTGTTCATTCCTGTTTACTTAGTTTCAGGCTCAATTATATTGTCTCCCTTTGGTTTACCTTTCACCCCTTCCCAGCTGTTTTCTACTGCATCTTCTCATCTCTTCTCTTTTTCAGCTGCTTCCACTTCTCCATGACTAGCTCTTGTGGTTCCTTTGCCACTTTCATCTCTCTCCACTTCAGATTCAGGAACAGCAGTACGATTTTCATCCTGGCTTTAGGACAGTGGACCAACCCTCTTAGAATTGCTGATAGAGTCTTGGGAGTTGGATTGTTTTTTTGTGGATCTGGAGAAGTCAATATTTTGACTTTCTTCTTTCCACTTTGAGTTCCTGATCAGAATGCCTCTTGAGCACATTTTTTTGGTGGCTTTATGGTACATCCTGCTAGGAAGGATACATGGGAGAATCCCCATAATTCACTGGAGGAACTGTACTCTCTACGCTCCCCTTCTTGGGGAGAGGGGGACTTTTTTAATTAAAGTGTTGCATGAAAATATAAAGACATGGGATCTTCAACAAAATAAGTGAATTTTTCTTTTACATTTTTATATCTGCTATATTCATTTTCTCAAAAGCACAAAATACAGGTTGCTCCTTGGATTTGTATTATTTTACCATTTTCCTAAACTGTGCCGAAGTGAAAAAGAAGTAAAACTGTTTCCATTTAACAGGTTTGCATTGATTGTGTTCTTGATTAATTAACTCTCTGTCAGAACTGGACACACAGGCACCGTTAAAGGTCTTTCAAGCTAGCTCTTACTGAGACTATTTGGTTTTTCTTCATGTTTTTGTTTTATAATCTGTAATAATCTGGCTCCGCATACTTTGAAAAGACAGTTTCCTTTATGTCTTAAAACTGCTCCCAGAGTTTTTATGAAACTTGTATTTGTGTTTCTATTGCAATTTAATGTGGTCTTTTACTTCAGCTGTCCAAACAATCCCAGTCTCCCATATAAACAATTATTATCGCAATTTACCCGGCACTTTCTTTCTGCAGCCTCAAACAGAAATAATTGTCTATTTTCTCGTTTTGAAGAGATAAAACAGTCCAACTCCCCAAAATAACACCAAACAACAGATGGCGTTGCCCTTATTCAATTTCCCAGGTACACCTCTCAGTCTCCGCCTCAAAGATGAGATTGACTTTTAATACAGCCGTCATCCACCAAATAGGAAAGTAATGGCTGTTATTCATCACCTTTAGGCCTTCAGCAATACCACTGCAATCATTAACGTCACATAAAAGCCACATATCCCCTCGTGTTTCCTCAGGGAGCTCCAATGTATTGGTTTCTTTCAACACACACAATGGAGGTAAATGAGGATTTATGTCAGCACAGCTGGTATGTAATTACCCTAGAGATGTTTCTGCTGCAGGAGAAACTGGAATGATGTGCTTCTTATCCCATTTTTGATAAGGAAGGTTATAAAGTGAGACAGGGGAAAGTAAATTTAGGAAAACGAAACAAAATCTCAAACACGTATTGTAAAGTAGATGAGGGTAAAACCTTTGGTGCTGAAGAGCGTTGATGAACAAGCAAGTTTAAAGAGGTTTGAGATAATTAGATTTTCCTCAATTTTATTTTGTTGGCTGCCGTTTGTAAACACTGTTTCTGTTTTTTAGGATTGTAAGAGTAGATTGATCTTCTATCTGTCAGCATTATATCGTCTAAACCATACTTAGTTTGACAGTGAGCTTTTTAATCTTAACAGAACACATAAATTTAAAATATTTAAAATATTTTGACAGCTTGAAATAATTCAACACAATAATTCTAAAAGTGGCACAAACAACATAACAATAAAATAAAATTTAGCACATCTATTTAAATTAGCTCCAGCTTTTGCCTTTATAAACATGAAGCTTCCTCAAACGTCGCACTTATTCAGTCTGATCTGGAACTGTTTTTAGGCACAGTTGCATTCAGTAACTGTTTTAAAAACATAATGTTTCTAACTATTAACATATTTATTTGAAAGGCAAATAATTTTTGCTGTCAGATAAGCTGTTAGTGGGAGCACAATAAGCTTTTTTCCTAATTCTTCCTATTGTCTTTTTCCAGCATGAAAAACTGATTGTTTTTCCCAACATTTCTAGACAGACTTTTATTTTTTATTGTGTCCAATTTTGCAAAACTATTTTGACGTTTTTGTTTGGACATCTGTGTGTGGTTTTCAACACAATGGTCAGTGACACTGCTAGAAAGAATGTTGTTATACTCTTAGATTTCTGATGAAATTGTGTATTTTGCAGTTTAAAATCTCTGTTTTTTTTTTTTACTAGGTTCTCGAAGTTTTTTTTTCCAAAATAACATTTCATGCAGAAATATCACACTTTCTTGTTGTTGTTTGATTGTTAATTTTATCTGTTTGCGACTGCAGGTAGTCAGAAGCAGGAGACGAAGCTCGGTGGAGGCGCCAGCAGACACTGTTTCAGCAGCCTGAAGCCCAACATGGAGTATAAGATCAGCATATTCTCTCAGCTGCAGGACGGGACTGAAGGACCTGCTGTCACTGCAAATGTGAAGACATGTAAGAAAATCCAAGCACACAAGCTCAAGCAATAAAAGCGTCCAGATTAGTGTGTTCATTATTAGATTTGTCTCATGGCTTAATTATTAAGCAATAAACATTAACATTTTGAAATCTGTACAGAAAACAGATGTTTAGTGCAGACATTCTCCACACATACTCGACTCATCTCCCTGTATATTTGCATCTCCTGTAATGCGTCCAAAATCCCCTTTAAATATGCTTGTGCAGGTGTGATCACAATATAACGGCAACACACTCACCACGCACGCATACTCTTCATCTAACTGCTGTCAGCTGTTATTGTTTAGAAGAGAAGAGACCGGAGTACAATCACGTCACTTTCCCCAGAAAATGTCTTTTATCCTTGTGGGAGCACCGCATCCTCGTCCGTCTTTCAGAATGAGGCTTTTGTTCTGCCGCAGCCGCTCCAAACTCTAATCAAGAGCCAGTGTCTGGAGACGAGGCGGAGGAGGAGGGAGGCTGTTGGGACGTGTGGGCTGCTTTGTCATTTTGTTTACCATAAGCGTCATGGAGCACGATTTTAATAAATCAGGGTAATAGTCAACAGAAAGTTTTGTTGTTGGTATTATAAACAGAGTGATAAGTGTCCTTAGAAGGTTGGTTTTTTTATTACGCGTGACATCAGATGGCAACTAGACGTTACAGTTTCACATGTTATAGTTTGCATCAATAGTTTGAAGGCTTTTAAAGAAAAAAAATGATAAAGGAAAACATTAGAATGTGAAAAGCCTTTAAAAAATAGTCATATATTTTTTTCTATTTATTTTTTTGCTGCAACCACAATCATTAATGGATGTTGTTTTATTCAGGTTTTATGTGATGGATTAACACAAAGTACTAAATAATTGCAGTGTGGAAGGAAAGTGATTTAGTGGTTTTTAATGTTCCTCTTACTGCAGTATTGGGGGATGCCTCCACCTCCTCAACTCTATCGAACCCTTTAACTCTATAACTTCATTGTCTTTGGATCCCCTCAACATAACTGTAGGGATTAATACAGTAACAAGTCATTTAAGAGTTCATAGAACAAAGCTCCTTTGCAAATTCAGTAACACATTTCACATAATATATGCAGAATTAGACATCTGCATTATTGATTTAATTGCACTTAATTGTTTGTGAAATCTGAACTATTCATCACAAGATGAGGACAAAGAAGTGCCAGAAGAAGGGCTGGATCTGAAAATAAACAGAATGAAAGTCAGAGTCGGTCTGTTTCCAGACGGTTCAGACAGGAGGCTGACGGAGTAAAGAGAATAACCTACAGAGAGATAAAAAAGGCAACAAGACAGAAAGTTCTTTCTCTGAAAAAAACAGATATTTGTTTGCTTTAGGCTGCTCCCAGACACACTGCGGCTCTACGGTGAGCCTCCTGGATGATTTATGGCTTTGTTTTGACGCAAATGAAAGCCTGAGCATTTCCTCAAATGACTATCCCCATCGCTGCAGGCAGCCGCTACTGAACGCTCCCTACCTGCCATCACAAGTGATTCGCAGCCTCAGGTAGCTGATTTACTGCCTAAACAGCTCTGAAAGCATCGAGTGTGTGTATGTGGGGTTTCTTTAGGAGGAGAACACACACACACACACACACACACACACACACACACACCGAACCAAGTCAAGGGGTTGAAAGCGAGAGACGATAGACTTTGGGTTTTGACTGGAGCTCACGCTGTGATCAATGCACCAAATTATACAGGAGCCAGAATCACACCTTTGCATGTAGTTATTTTACACTTTCTGTATGAGTATGTATGTAACTGTGCTTCACCGATCCATGTCGATTTTTGTAGTAGGGAGATCTATGTGCTATGTCATTTGGCAGGTTAGTATATGATGAATGGGGTCATAATTGGAGGTTTTCATAAATTCCCGTTTGTGTGTTTCTCTTTACTCAGTACCAATCCCAACACCAGCACCGGCCAAGCCCCCGACCACCACGCCGCCACCCACAATCCCTCCTGCTAAGGAAGGTGAGGCTTCCTGTCATTCATTTTGTCCAACGTGTCTACTGCCATTTGACAGAGTTATTGACGTATGAAGTTCTGTGCTGTTGTTTTGTTTAAGAGGTCAGGTGTTTTTAAAGAAGCCTTGTTTATAAAAAATCATTTTTAGTCGTCATGCCTTTTTTTTGAGCATTATCGCAAAAATGCTGCCAAATTAATACAATTCTATGCAAAGCACTCTTCTCTGTGCCAAACATAGAACTCCGTAAAACACCATTATGGTTTATTTCTTCAATTAATTAAGTATTTTTAATTAATTCTGATTTTTTTTTTTGAAGTATTTATGCACATTAACATTATTTAAATTCCTAAAATAAACTTGGGGATATAATTTCTAGATTGCAGCATACATGGAAATGCTGAATTTAGTAAAATTTTATTTTTGAATGAAAATATTTTCTTTTGGCTTACCTGCAACACTCTATTTTCAGAGACACACCAGTTAAAAAAAATCAAGTAAAAAATCTGTAGGTGATGTATAATTTTTCTGTTCACTAATATATCTTGACATGCGAGCTGATAAGTGACTTTGTTTTTCTCTCACAGTGGGGGACATACTCACTCACAGATTGCTACAGAGAACAGCAATCAAAATGCAAAATGTTAGTTTTAGTATGATGTATGATGTATGCTTAAGTGGAAGCAGTCTGATCTCAGTCTGCACTGATGCTGTATGTTTTGAACAGAGAGGCTCTTTTCCTCCTCCACACACACACATACAATGCATGCACACACACACATACACACACTTCTGACAAGCTCCAACATTTACAGTATTTAAAATACGGAGCCAAATCTGAAATAATTATTGTCGATTTCAGGGTTCTTAAATGGAAGTTGCATAACCGATAGCTGCAGACGTGAGATGAAAATAATTCCTTGAATGTGGCCCAGCGAGTCTTTATATTTTATAGCTTTTAATTTTGTCAAACATATAATTCACATTCCTCACGTCTGTCATCACTCACTCATCATTTTCATCTCCAGTGTGCCATTAGCAGTTTTATATAAATGAGGTGAGAAAAAGAAACGCAGCAGCAGCCATATTTGCGCTCTTGTAAAATTTTAGCTTACGCAGCCTCATTCTCTAATAAAAATCATTGTGCTTTCTAATAAAAATGGTGCAATTACCAAAAAGTAATGTCATTAAAAATACAGACAGAAAAATATGAATGACTGGTAGCGATTTAATTTCTGTATAAATTAATTTTCTGCTTGTTTAAAGAAAAGCTCATTTTCACTGCTTCTTGAATGTACAATTTTCTCAGTCCATGCAAAATCCTTACAGACCTTGTAAATTTAACTTTGAAAAATATTTTCTACATTTCCCAGATGATCCACTTCTGCTTCCAGAAATGTGATTTATTCATGTTCATCACGAGCATAATCATTTTAATATTTTTGCGGTAGTTTTTGTTCTTTAAAAACAGTTTTCTTTGATTTTCCTTGGTACAATTGGTTTTAGTTTCACTTATTTTCATTTTCTGTCTCAACTCTTTCACTTTCTCAGTTATTACTCCACATATTTTCTTGCACATTTGGAAAAACGTCGGATTCATGTTTTTTTCTGATTCTAATCTAAAATGTTGTCATATATTCCCTGCTCCAGAAAGTATTGATTGCTTTTGCCTTAACAAAAATCCTAATTTAGTAGTATAAGAAGAGCATGGCTAAAGCTGTGCTAGAATCAATGTTCTGCCAATTGCAGCTTGTTTTATCTTGTACCAAAACTTTGTTCCATCATGTCTGATTAAATCAGGATTTATTCTTCTTTATACTTCTGTGGTTTTGCAGGATGTGGTTGTGTTTCTTGTAGCAAAAATGGGATAGCAGTTGTTCCACTTGGTCCATTAATCATCTCCTGTGATGTTTTTATACTCCTTTGTCTCATTAGTTTCCTTTCAAGTTTCCTGATTCATGTACTGCTACTTGTGTTTGCTTTTGTTTTAGACTTCCATCTTGAATCAAAGTATATATGTGTCCTAATTTCCTGCATTTCATTCTTGCATTTATCATGTGATAAAGAAAATTTCATCCGAGGCTTTTCTTAGTACAAATTAGATGTTTTGTGGACGAGTTAAACTATCGATTAATCAGGTCCAAACACCTCATCTCGCTTCAGCTCCATCTCATATCCATCTCTGACTTTATTCTCAGTTCTTACATATCCATGATAATAAAGAAAATATGTAGGAATTGGCATAACTATTGAGAAGTTGGATATTAAATAACGAAAATTGTAATTTTATGGCTTTGGCTATTAGTGGTGTTCATTTAACAATGAACTGCTAGCGACTCAGAAGTGCAGTTGTTAGCAGATCCATAAGAAATGTTGACGTCTTGTTTTAGCTGTTAATAACTAACCCAATGTTTGTAAATATAAAACAGCAGGGTTTAAAATATCAGGGGTATAGTTTTATACCAACTTATGCGTTTTGATTGTGGATGTTCATCTTAAAGCTGCATAATAAAGTCCAACAAATATCTTGGTTACATACATTTATTTTAATATTTTTTATATTAGTTCTTGATAACACCTACACATCCGGCATGAATAAAGTGCTATTCATAATTCATATCTATAAAACACTTCCAGATTAACATAGCTGACATAAAGAAGAGCCTTAACTCTGACCCCGTTAAATTACTTCAAACCGTTTTCTGAATGCAGAACAGAAACGGAATAAAACCCTTCCTGAACCTGAAGTGCCTTGATTAATTTTCACAAAAGAGAGATGCTGTCCAGGGGGAACAGAACCAGACCTGACCTGAATAAAGCAAAGATTAATTGGTTCCCATCTAAAATGCATCGGCATGAGCAGATTCTGCCAAGAAACAAACACAGGCAGCTGAATGAGTGGAGCAGTTAATTCACTTCACCAACAAACAGCATTAGTGGGAAACGAGAGCAAGTTGGAAAACAAGTAAATGCCAACTAATAAAAGACAACTAGAGCTTTGCATTCATTTCTCAGGAGTAGAATGAGAATTTAAATGATCAGTTTCTGAGTAAATAAAGCCTAAGAAGAGTTTGAATTTAATGCATTACTATTAGCTGCCTTTATGCTGAAGAATTACTTGCTTAAATTAGTTATTGTTAAATTATTGGACATGAAATGATTTTAATGCGTTTATAATATTCAGTTTGAATGATCTTTAGAAGGACGTTCAGTGACTACTGGAAATGCATGAAGCAGTCTTTTTTTTTTTCTTCCCCAACATAAACAAAACCTCTTAACTGACGCAGGATTTATTATTTTTGAGGGAAAATTTATGACCAAAAATGTTTAATCTCTACAACCACAATAAAATGGATGTTTTGCTATTTTTTTTTTTTTTTCCTATTCCCAGTTTGTAAGGCAGCCAAAGCAGACCTGGTCTTTTTAGTTGATGGTTCCTGGAGTATCGGTGACGACAACTTCCTGAAGATTATCCGCTTCCTGTACAGCACCGTCGGAGCTCTGGATCGGATAGGCCCAGATGGCACGCAGGTAACCCAGATTCTAAAACAAAAATCCTTAATAAAACAAAAAAAGTTTGTGAAAGTCTATAAAAGCATTTTTTTTCTAAACATTTTGCCAGATGAATTTTTAATTAGTATCTGTTTTATTCCATTCACATTCCAGCGTCTGAGTCTTCCATGTTATTAGAAAGAGGCTTGAAAACAGATTTGAAGTAGTCTCATTAATTGTTGCCTGTGTATTTATCCGAGGGGCAGAGATACTGCAACAGAAGGACAAATTGGCAAATTTATGCTTAATCAGACATGCAAAGTGCAAATCATCTGCAAATGAGAAAATTTCCTTCAGCAAAATGCAAAAGGAAAGAAGCAAACCACAGATACCAAAATTCGTTCATGACATTGGAAACAAGTCAAAATTGCTGATAAGGGACTGGATCTAAAAATCTGGTTTTCCTCAGGAAATAACTTCCACCCAATTTTCTCATTGGGTGCAATTGTTGCCCGTCGCTATAATTTCAGGAGAGGGAAACAAATGAAGAGGATTTTCATCAGCAGCCTATTGTGTCAGTAATGACTGCAGTGTGACCCCCACAAAACTGCATACATTACATTTATTTTCCTCTAGGGAAAAGCGTATAGACTTATTTAAGGCTTATACAAAACAAAGCAAAATATCTGTAGATAATTAAAAGGATTCATAATCATTGTAAATTATGGAAATTGGCAAAAAAAAAAACACAAAACTAAAACAACAAAATGAATGATTGAAATCTTTTATTTGAATGCCTAAATTGCCATTTTTCTCAACAAGCTTTATTTTGCTCCGATATGTTAAACACAGATGACTATGAAGGTCAACTAATCATGTATTTGTTGATGTTCCTTTTTGAAAATAGAAAACCAGATTCTGAAACTGCACTGGGGTCAACATTTCTTGACCCATCATCCTCCAAGTTGTGAGAAAACCTTGAAAATACATATTTTATAGCACCATTATGACTTCCTCTTTGAAAATTAAGTAAAATTCAACCTTTAGAGTTTTTGTTAATTTATAAGTCTCACTTTTAGAAAATAATTGTTTTCAGCAAAATCAGAACATTTTATAGCATTGTATACTTTATTAAGTTAGAATGTCTTGACAGATGTTAATAATCCACAACTGATTTTTGACTAGAAGTATAAATAATGAGTATGACGGGCCCGTTTTTCATTTCCAGTTTTCAACATGGAAAAGGCAAAATAAATATATTATTCAAGAGAAAGTACACAAGTTTCTTTTGAAAGCCTAAGAATGAATACAACTGATTTTGATATACATCTTTAAGAGGGGTACCTATAAATCTAGGGGACACAGTTTAACTTTAAAATCAAGGTTTTACCAAAATCTTTAGGTTGTATTCCTAAACCGAGTCACTTTAAAGTGGAAATAATATAAAATATATTTTTTTTACAATTCTGTATTGATATATGGTCCTCTACTAATTATTATTCATGGATTTCTTCCTACTATGTCTATCCTGTACATTTTCAAGTTTTCCCTTTGCATTTATTCCAATAATTTTAAACATTTTCTCTTGTACCTCTTTTGATTCTTTGAAAATAAAATGCACCTCATTTCAACCAGATTAGATCTGTGGTGCCTTTTAAGAATGAACCACAATACTTTAGTGTCACTTCACTTCATATGAGTTTTAGAATTATAGTGTTTTAAATCCCTGCAGTTTTTATTAGTGAATTTTTGAAGAGAGAGAGAGGGGGGGAGATTTCCAACTTCAAACATTTCCACAATATTGCAGCTATAATTTTGAATAAGCTTTTCCAGCGCATTTCTCTGCAGAGATTGACTTCTATTAAAAATGAAGTCTTTGACAGGATAGTTTGTCAACCTTTGCATCCTTGTAATTAGAAATGACCAAACCCTAACACTGTAGTTGAAACTTATTGGAAGTTGGACTGACATTATGCCCGGACCTGGCAGGTGGCCATCGCCCAGTTCAGTGACGACGCTCGGACTGAGTTCAAGCTGAACTCCTACGGAAACAAAGAACGTCTGCTTGATGCCATCAACAAGATCTCCTACAAGGGAGGAAACACTAAAACAGGTGAGGGCTAAGCACACACAGAAGGTGGGCTGGTGTGAGACAAAATAACTGCCTTCAACTTCTGCAACTGCTGCAAATTAAACACAACTATCACTATTATCTACACGCTCAGGCCTCACATCTTGGTTTATATTGAGCACTTGACTAAGGGGCATGTGCATGTATGTGATTTCAGTTAGCTGCAACATGAACATGAACCTGTTCTTAATGTGTTAACACTACATAGAGGTGTGTGTGTGTGTAATGCAAGAAAGCCTGTGGGAGAGAAGAAACAGTAATAGTCTTTAATCAGTGTTTACAAAGTAGAAATGAGATCGCAGCGAGCAGATTTGTTAGAGCATCGCTGCCGTAAAGGAATTCCCCTGCTGGTAATGTCACACTATAATGCTCCACTTATTAATTTATTTTCTTTTTTAATCAGAGTGCTACAGTTTAGAGTGTTGTTATGCATTCAGTCTAAACTCCAATTGAAATGGTTTCCAAAAGTAGAAAATATGATGGCTGAATTTGTTTGACGTTCTGGTGTCCATCCATTTTCTGAACACCGTTGTCCCTCAGTGGGGTCGGGGGGGGTGCTGGTGCCTATCTCCAGCTAACGTTCCGGGCGAGAGGCGGGGTACACCCTGGACAGGTCGCCAGTCTGTCGCAGACGTTCTGGTGTCATTTAATTTATTTAAATGATTTAAATATTAAAGAGAATAATTATTCCTCTGAGAAAAAATAAAGATGTACCTATAGTTGATTAGGCATCAAACTGAATTAATGAGACAATTATAAGTAAAAATGTAGCGTTTTAAGAGGTAATACCAAAATATAAAAAATATATGCATATTGCAAAAGCTTAAATAATTTGCAACATATTTTCATCATGAATTTAAGTTTTTTATTCTACTTAGGGTTGTTTTGTACAGTTTTTTACATCATTAAAAGAAATTATATCCAATATGTCTACACTTTCATGTTCAAAATTCACTTTATGTGAATTTTTGACATCAAGTGGTTCATATTGAAAGACTTCCATTGATTTCCCTCTGAAATATGTTGTATGTTACATCACCAATAATGTGTATATACAACCTATCACATATGTATGAAATTATTTCTGAGCACATTTTCAATCAGTGTGGAATAAAGTATAGATGAGGGAATACCAGACCTTGACATGTCCTCATTTAAATATGCAAATAGATGAATATATATGTTCTGCACATATGAATCATCTGTCCACACACATTTGTGCGTGCAGTATTTGTATTCACATCCTAACGGCTCCTGCGGATGCCATCCAGGTGTTGTGGATGAGCCAGAGTCTGCACGCCAGTCATAAATTTGCCATGAGGCTCCACACATTTCCGAACTCAGTTCATTATTGATGCGTCTGAAGTTTTGCTCAGAAATAGCCGTGTGAGATTTTTGTGCTTATCCACACTTTGCACATGAGAGATTTGATGGTGTTGCCATTGTTAAGGTTACCTTGAGAGGCTGCATGCTTCTGTGTGTGACAATATAAGATGGTCCCTTGGCACTACTTCCCTCTGATGCGTCCCTTTTCATTTTTATTTGTATCGATGTGTCATGCATCACATATCACCCCCTGTCATCATAGTAAAAGTTCCAATTTTGAGACTAATCATTAAGTGGAAAAACCTACAATCATGCTGTCAATAACGGCTTCATTTTTGAAGTAAACTTCGATGGTGACTCATTGACTGTTTGTGTTTTTCTAGCACAGAAACTGTGCAGCAGCACGAACTTCAAAGGTTACTGCCATAAACATCTGAGACATAGCAATTTAACTGACGCCAAATTAAAATCCTAAACTCTCGGGGCAATATTGGCATGTGTGGAGGGTTGATCTGACTTCTGGCAGGGAGATGAACCCTCCAAGGCAGCAATTTGTTCAGCAGCACTGATCCATAATCTGCAATCTTCATGCAATTTATTTAAATTTGTAATGCAGATTTTGTTTTCTGATGTAACACTGCTTTGTAGTGCACAAATTGTTTTAGCAACAATGCGAATAAACCTGCAGGGAAGAATGAATCAAAGCCTGTTTTCTGCGCACACGCAGCTCTCCTATTGGCTTTTTAGACCCAAACAGACTCTGTGATTTGAGATCGTTTTTCTCCCACTAAAAAAAGGTACACTAATTATTTGTGCTTTTTCTCAAACTTTTAGGTTCTCTCCTGTAAGGAAAGTAATGGGAAAAAAAATTTAAAATTCAGATTTTTAGCATTTTATGCAGATCGGTTGCCGCTCTATGATTTGATTGTTGGAAATAATTGACGGTTTCATCTTTTCAATCAGGTCGAGCCATCCAGCATGTGAAGGAAAACATCTTCACCGCTGAGGGAGGAGTCAGGAGAGGAATCCCTAACGTCCTTGTGGTTCTGACTGATGGCCGATCCCAGGATGATGTCAATAAAGTTTCCAAAGAGATGCAGATGTCAGGTCAGAAACGATTTCTCTCATTTTAAAGGTCATATATGAAGCTAAAACTCTGGTTTGTTTGTCTTTATTTTGTTTTTTGAATGGGATATTAGGAGCCTGTCAGTAACCTGCAGTCCAACACATAGTTTTAATATTGTATTCTTACACTTTTTTTGTGTGCAAACACCTTTTCCGGGACTTATAACAGCTTCCAACAAGCAAATATGGAACTGAGATTTTGTTTAGTAATCAGTGTTTCTATTGCTTTCATTTTAGTACAGTAATATACCATTTCATCTACACTATCATGCCATGACCAGGAAATGTCTAGAAAATACCCTGTGGTAGAGTTTTTGGTATAATAGTTTTAATAATAGTTTTTTTTAAATTATTTTTTACCAGCATACCAGTTTAATAAATGTTTAATAAAAGGACAACTTGTATGAATCCAATTCTGAAGTCAAAGCGTTTGTTTTTCTTCTCCACCCTCCTTGTAAAGGTTACATTGTGTTTGCGATCGGCTTCGCTGATGCCGACTATGGAGAGTTGGTGAGCATCGCCAGTAAACCGAGCGACAGGCACGTCTTCTTCGTGGACGACCTGGACGCCTTTCAGAGGATCGAAGAGAAGCTGGTGACCTTTGTATGCGAGGCCGCTACCGCGAGTACGTTTTAGTTAGAGTGCAACTTCCTTTAGGTAAACAGCATGTGACATTTCTTCAATACTGTGCTGACTGTTTTTTGGGGGGTTTGTTTTTTCTTTGTTTTTGTCTTTAACAGCTTGTCCATCTATACCAATGAGTGGCAGCACAACCCCAGGTAAATGTTAAAGAATACCTCTTTACCCCAACAAGTTACATGTGGAAATGTAACTGCTTACAATGTACTAAAAGACAAGTGAATGTAATTTCTTATTGTTTGTGCAAAAATAACGACTATTAAGAAACTAACTTAAATAGAGCTCTGTGTCCCCATTCCAAGGAATTTTTTTCAAATTATTATTTTTACATCTCAGCATGTGAAATTGGCTTGTCTGTGTTACAAAATAACCACTGAGGAATAATGCAGCTGAGTCATTTCATGAAGATATGGGAAAGAGTTGAAGCTAGTTTTAGAAGTGAGGTGATGATCTCTTAGTGGGAGAGCGGTGTTAAGCAGAAGAAGAGCAGTAAGGATGTGATGTGTGTATTGAAAGGCTTTATGGAGAAGTGTAGAGACAGAAAAGACTTGCACTGTTTTCTTAAATTTAGAGAACAAGGCACAGAGGGAAGAACTGGGTTACTGAATGAGTCAAATGTGGCAGAGACATACGTGAGGGAGGTTTAGAGAACGCCAACTGTGGCTCAGTGAGTGGAGTGGTTTCCTTGCAGTCTGAAAGTTATGGGTTTGTTTCTGGCCTAACACTTTCACAGTGTTGGAGCTGTGAAAGTGTTATTCCTAACAGTCTGCATATGAGTGATTGATGTGTAAGAGGTTTTGAGCATGAAGGGCATTAGTGTAAAGTGCTTTGAGTGATGGTGTGATCATAAAAGCCCTATATTATCTCAGTAGTTTACCATTTGCTTATACAGAGACAACAAAACAGTGGTGAAGTGTGTAGAAGAAGTCCCACAAGAGTTGAAGAGTTTGGTACTTCTTCTTGACAGACGGAGAGCAGACCTGGACAGGGTCTTGTTCAGGAATTTTGGAAAAATGGAGTTAGAGTTTATTAGTCAGATTGGTGTGGTGTCTACAATGATACAGACACTGTATCCGTCCGTCGTGGTGCGGAAAGAGCTGAGCCAGAAAGGGAAGCTCTCAATTTATTGGTCAATCTTTGTTCCTACCTTCATCTAAGGTCACCAGCTTTGGGTAGTGACTGAAAGAATAAGGATGTCAAAGCAAGTAGCTGAAATGCGTTTCCTCCACAGAGTGTCTCTCCATTAGAGATAGGGTGAGAAGTTTAGTCATCTGAGAACAGCTCAGAGTAGAGCCACTACTCCTCCACATCTAGAGGAGCCAGACGAGGTGGCTCGGGCATCTGGGTAGGATTCCTCTCTGGTCAGATGTTCTGGGCACGTTCCACCAGGAGGAGACCCAGAGGAAGACCCAGGATATCTGGGATATGCAATCAATGTTTTTCGAATGTCCTGGGAAAGCCTTGTGATTGTCCTGGAGGAGTCCCAGTGAAAGATAATGGAGGGATGGTCAGGCAGGAGTACTTATAGATTAGGAGGTTTACAGGCAACATTGTGATCTGCAGTGAGAATAGGTAGCTGGTGAAAAGACGTCTGGAATGGTAGAAGAATGCTGTAGATAGAACCAAGAAGTTATACATATGTAAACCACTGAGAGAAAAATGGGACAGTTAAGATGCAAGATGAAAAATTGAAAGTGGACAAGTTTAATTATCTGCAGAGTAAATGAAGATAAATGTCAGGAATGATTTGTAACAGACGGACAGCTGCCGGAGTGTGAAGGATCAGTGCTTAGCCCCTTCTTTTGTTTGCAGTAGTGACGGACGGGTTTACAGATGAAGTCAGGCAGGAATCCTTATAGATCACAATGTTTGGAGACAACTTCATGACTCTTTGCGAGAGTAGGGAGAAAATACGAAACTCTGGAGAGGTGGAGGTATGCTCTAGGGAGAAGAGAAATAATTAGAGTAAATAGAAGCAGGACAGGTTACGTTTAAATTAAGAGAGGTGAAACAGGACAGTGGCAAGGAGTGGAGAGGTGCTGAAGCTGGAGAAGTGGAAGTACTTGAAGAATGGATGGGAACAAATGTCTGGGATGATTTGCGACAGAAACTGCAAGAGTTAAAGAGAAGGTGTTCAAGATGAGCTGGAAATGAGAGCCTTTTTATTGGACTGGATTGAACAGATCAAGCAGAAATAGAAATGAGTTTAGCAATTAGAGGTAAATCTAAGATGGTTTGAACTTGTACAGACGAGAGATAAAAGGTTCACTGGACAAAAGGTGGTGAATACAGAGCTGCTAGGAAGGAGAGAGAGAAGAAGATCAAATCGGTTCATTTGTGCTTTAGTGCAGGAGAATAAGCACTTAGTAAGAGAGAGAAGGACTTAGTAATTTATGAGATAGATGAGCAGATGATCTGCAGCAGACAGAAAAAAAGGTTAATACTTGGTTTATAACTGTATCTATCTTTTAAAGTGAGCTAAGCTGTCTGAGATAACTATTCTTGAATCTTCTTCAGTCCCCTGGCCTAATTTCCTTTGATGTTAACAAGATCTCATCCCACCACCTGTCTGCAGGTTTCCGTATGATGGAGCTGTTTGGACTTGTTGAAAATAAGTACAACAGCATCGCTGGTGTTTCCATGGTACCTGGCACCTTCAATGCCTTTCCCTGTTTCCACCTGCACAGCAACGCTCTGATGGCACAGCCAACCAGGTATGACGACTCGATAAGCTGCACAGATAGGATGACATATAACATTCGTTGAAGTGAGAGGTGATGACCTTTAGGAATGCAAAGCACAACTTGGACGTTTTAGTCAACAGAACCTCAAGATAATGTCTCAGTTGCATCTGTTGTTCTGACTCACAGGTTTATCCATCCTGAGGGGCTTCCCTCCGACTACACCATCACCCTGCTGTTCAGAGTGCTGCCTGACACGCCGGAGGAGCCCTTTGCTATCTGGGAGATCCTCAATAAGAACAACGATCCGCTTACTGGAGTCATCCTGGACAGTACGTAGAACAAGTTTACGTTTAAATGCCATTCGCTTAATAGAAACGTTTCTGTTGATAGAAAATGTGATACAACCATGAGAGCCTTACCAGTCAGCACAAGAACTTTTTCATCCTAACAAGCGTCACACTTGTAGAAAGCTAACTGTTGCATAGCAACTCCTACCACCAAGGTGGAGAGGTGGGAATTCAATTTAGATCTGTTATATTGACTTGAATGTCACAACAGTGAGAACCATGAGTACAACTGGTTCAATAACATCTGTGCAATTAAATAAGACAAACGATTTAAGTTGATACTATTACGCATGGAGGAGTCGATACAGAGAAAAATGTTAAACAAAATGAGACTTACATTATTGTTTTATTATTTCAGCTATAATTCAGTCCTGGCTGCATGTACATGTGGCCTATACCTCTCGTCAATTTTCTGGGTGAAAGCGACAGACAAAAAGCTTAACATTTTTCACAAATGCTTGAATATAACATAATAAACATACATTTTAATGCATGTGCTTTTTTGCATCCTATTTACACACGTTTGTGTATTTCCCTGCAGATGGAGGAAAAACTCTGACATTCTTCAACAACGACTACAGGGGAGATTTTCAGACTGTCACATTTGAAGGTCCAGAAATCAAAAAACTCTTCTTCGGAAGCTTTCACAAGGTCAGAATGCCATTATGCCTTTGTTTTTTTTTTAATACCTGATTCCCTTTACACTGACCGTCAGGATGTTCTGATGCATACAAAATGTAGCGTTTACATTTTTTACCTGCAGGGTAAGTCACCTACAAAAGCCTTACTTGTCAAAGAGAATGCAGACTACGATGCTGAGTCATAGTGAACATTTCTGCAAAAGCAAGAAGCAAACTGATGCTTCAGAACCAACAAAACATCCGCCTGCATTGAAGGACTAAATTTACTGCATGTATTTCAGAGAATACCAGAAAGAAACATGTGCCACATGTTAAGTACAAATAAAGTGGCTTCAAACTGCTTGTTGGCCGTGACAGACAGACAGGTCCATCTCTAGGTATCTCACTAACCTGCAGTGACTGATTGGCTGACAGCTGTATCACCATCTTATTTCTATTTTTTTTTCTTTTAGCCCAACTGTCTGGATTATCAGCTTATTGATTTGCACAGTTCTGCTTCGTTTTCTTGCCGTCTCTCGCTCCTGCCTTGTTCTATTTTTACCCCAGTTTTTTTTCTGAGCAGCGTTACAGTGGCTGGTGTCCCAACAGGCTGACTTCAGTTGAGTCACGCCCCGAGTCTGAACCTGCTCACCGTCGCATTGTGTTACCATCAGAGCGACTCGCTCACTGATCTGCAGTCACTTCTGTCTGCTTGCTGTCAGCAGAGCTTACCCTGCTTACCTTTTCACCTTTTGTTCTGCTCCGTCTGCGTGTGCATGTGTGGGTTCGCGCACGAGTCTGAGTGAGTCAGAGTTGATTTTATAATCCCGGAGGACCAGAACCTCCGCTGCCTTCCTGATAAGTCAAGCCGACATCTGTATTGGGTCATGCGGTTAGGGATTAAAGTAGATAACTAATGTGATAATCAGTAAAATCGCTTGACGTGTCCTTTTAACCCACCTTGAAGGTTATATGGGCTCCTTCAGCTGTACTTTACCTGCCTTTTACTTAACAGTTTTATTTGCTGAAAAAGTGACATTTTGAGTGTGGAAATATTCTTACGCAAGCTGTATCCTCAGATAAGGTGGTAGTCCTTCACACTCCACAGTCTCAGTAGGATTTAACTCAAGTCTCAGAAACTTCTGCACTTCCTGCATGTGCATACAAGCATGGATTTACTAGAGTCTACACACACATTCATGGGTACATAAGATGGAAGTGAGCAGGGTTGGAGTGCAGTTTTAAGTCATGCTATTCTTAGAGTTTTAGAAGTGTGGCCAAGTTTGGAAAAAGTCTTTAAAGAAACACCAACCAGTTCCTGAACAAAAGAGAAAAATCACCTTTTTCCCCCACGTAGTAACTCTGAGTCAGTTTAATAAAAATAGCAGTAAGTCTTGGATGTAAGACACATTTTGTCAATTATTTGGCAGCAGTGACCTTATAAAGCACAAAATAGCTCAGCACTCCTCCACAGAACGGCAGGAAAGTGCTGCGTGGTTAGATTTCAAGCAGAAGCTTCATTTTATCACCGTCAATTGATATTGCACATATTACCAGCTGAAAGGTTGCTGGAAAAAAATGTTCAAACTTCTGCATCCTCAGCTTTTTTCATGTTGTATATTAGAGCTACAACTTTTTTCCTGCTGGATAGTGTTTGTCGAATGGGCCTGTTGGTTTGAGACGCTGAATATATGAGGTAGTATCTTTTTTTTTTTTTTTTCAATTATTGCATTTCCTGCCCCTGTAGAAACCAAACGGCGTTGCCTAGTAACAGTTTCTTTTGGAGATAGTAAAGAGTAGCGTCAGATTTGAGAGGATAATAATTACCATCTTCCAGCCAATCAGAGTCAGGAACAGTTTTTTGCCTGATTCTGATGACCCTTTAGTGCTGCAAAATAATAATATTGGTATTTTTACAGCACTTCTCTGCACTTCAGCTGAAAATGTCCTATTCTGACAGGTTGCATGAAAAATGACTGGCACAACTGAGGCAATTCAGCAAAATTGTTGTCTTTTCCCTGCCTTATGTAAAAAGTAGTGGAAAGGATACATTTCTTTTAAAATAAAGAAAGAGCAAAATAAGGGACTACAGTTGTTCTGCTCCAAATTTCACTAAGAACTTCAAAGTCCCTTAAAGCTTCAGCTAAAATCAAAAGGTACTTTTCAGGTTTATGACCCAGCAGGATTCCCCAGCCTCTTCATAAACCTCTGTGTGACAAAGAAAGTGGTCCCTAATTGTGAGGCAGAAGAACATTTTTAAAGTGTTTTGACAAATAAAACTCTGACTGCAATGTGTGCATTTTGCTCCCAGTGTGAATAACCTTTAGCTTTAATTACCGCTCTGAGTCTTTGGCGTATTCCTCAACCAGCTTTGCATATCTACAGATTGAAACTTTTTCTTATTCTTCTCTAAAAGTCTAATTTTTTTTATTTAGATCTAAACTTTTACTGGGTCATTCTAAGACATGAATATACTTGTTATAAACCATTCCTCTGCAGCTCTGCTTGAAGGTGAACCTCCTTCCCAGTCTCAAGTCTTGCTGCTTCTAACAGCTTTTCTTTTGGACATGACTCATGTCTCTTTTATGTTGCTGATCTTGTAAATTGAGACCTTCCTTTTTATCGCATTACTACAGATGAAACCCCAATCTGTGTATTCATCACACACTCCCTCCCACTGTAACTCGTGAAAAACACATTAAGATACTAGAACTCCTTGAGCCTGTGCTTGAGATCGTGGCTTGTTCTGGCTCCAGACTGAGCAGTCCGTCTTTTTCCTGTGCTGAGTCTTGGCTTCAGATGTAAAGGATCTGGCTTCAGTCCCAGCCACTTTAAATGTAGCTGTCTTTCATGTATTTTAATTTCTCAGATGGAATGTTTTATAGTTTACAAATGTCTGCAAAATAATGCTAACTATTAACTGATATGGTGAGATTTTATAATAAAATTAAACACAAAGGAGATCGTTTTGGATCATGAAACGAGTCATTTTAGGAACATGTGATCAAAATTATCAAAATAAAATAAATAATAACTAAGGATGATATGTTTAGGTTCCTGTTTTAAGAACCTAAACATGTCTTTATGTGTGTCTAACAGAGTTAGTCTCTGTTGGACAAAAAAGTCTCTCTGATCTGTATCAAAACTATTTTTTCCTCCAGCAGTTTGTCACATTCAGGAATAACCCTAAAAAAATTGCTTCATGACAAAACACATTCAGTGTTTAACAATTCAAAATTAACTGAGATAATGTTAACCTATATAGGTTTGCATATCTTGGCTTCTTCATCTGTATTTTTCATTTTAATCCCATTGTCTCTTAATCTTTGATTTCTTTTCCTGGAATCTGAACGTGAAGCTGTTATTGTGTGTTTGACACCAATTAAACAGAATCTCTCACCCCAGGTTGGCAGGGTGTCACATTTCTGAAACAGAGGCACTTCTCAGCTCAACACACAAACATCTGTTTGTGAGAACAATACCAGAATCTGTAGTTTAAAACAGATATGTGTTAACATTGCACAAAGTAAGCTATGACTGTCTGCATATGGTCAGCAAAACTGAGTGATCCTCCTACATTTATTACATCTGTAAAAGGTCAGGAGTCACCCATATGATAATTTGGGCTAATATCTGATAGCAATATTGCTTTTATGGCTAATAGCCAATATTTACCAATCACCAGACTCTGGGATGAAAATGCAAGTATCAGGAGGAAGTAGAGACTATAAATGATCTAATTTTAAATAATATATCATTAGCACATCCAATCCACCTCTTGGTATCTGTCCATCTGTTTTCTCTATTTATTCAAATTGTTTTTCAATTTTT
Organism: Poecilia latipinna; assembly: GCF_001443285.1. Taxonomy (NCBI): domain Eukaryota; kingdom Metazoa; phylum Chordata; class Actinopteri; order Cyprinodontiformes; family Poeciliidae; genus Poecilia; species Poecilia latipinna. The sequence continues at coordinate 36,429 of NW_015113019.1, forward strand.
TGTATGTAAAATATTAAATTATTCATTTATGTAGGTAGAATTTTTTTTTCATGCACTGATATTGTTTTGGATCCCAGATTTACATCCAGTCCAGGTTCTGGTAAATGCATTCAGTTTTATATACAAATAACTATTTCCTCCAAATTTGTAGCTTTTATTTCATTCTATGGGTGTTGTATGGTTGTCCCTGCATTATCTTCTGGAAAATTGTCCAAGAAACTGGATTCATTTGCAGCTGCACACAAGTAGAGGGCGCTCTTCTCCTGCTATTTAAACAGCTCCCCTTTTTTGGCTCATCGGTTTTCCTAATGTTATATTTGATCAGCATCTTATCTATGGTGACTGCTAGGATTAATATTCATGGCATAAAGTTCAGATCCTATAGCAGTATATGTTAGGTGCTACAAGGTTTCTTCTAAGACTTTATGAAGTTCTGTTTTATTTCTGGTTTATTGCAGCTGCACATTGCAATCAGCAAGACGAGTGCCAAAGTGTTCATCGACTGCAAAATGGTGGCAGAGAAGGTCATCAACGCAGCAGGAAACATCACCACAGACGGAGTGGAAGTTCTGGGCAGGATGGTTCGCTCCCGAGAGAACAAGGACAACTCTGCACCGGTAAAACGAGCATTCACACACAGCGCACCACATGCAGCACTGCACCACTAGATTCCACTTTCTCTCTATCCAGATCAGATCATTGTTGATTACCAAAGCAACTAAATTCTCACTTTAATATGTTGCAAACTTAAGTGTTGAGTTTTCAGACATTCCATGGTCTGATTTGATTCCCAGCAGGTCTAGGATGTTCAATCCGTTTATTACATGCCCATCTGATTGACCAGGTCAAGAAGGCATCTTATGGGACATTTATTAATAATTTTGATAGCTCATACTGAATTTCCTCTTTTGATCTCATGTGTTTAAAGACCTGATTTTAACTTTTTCCATATTTTTCTGTTAAAAACAATTTATTATATGGTTATGATTACTTCTTCTGTTTTTTGGTTGGCAATCAGGTTAAACTTCATTACATTTCTGTTATGCCCGTCAGTAAAATGTATGTAAACTTTTAGCTGAATTTTGCTGTGTTCAGACTTGTATCCTATGTTCATTTTTCTGCAGTTCCAGCTCCAGAACTTTGACATTATTTGCAGCACATCCTGGGCCAACAGAGACAAGTGCTGTGAGCTGCCTGGTCTGGTGAGGTCAAATTTTAAAGTTGTTTGAGATTTACCTTTTTTATATCCCTACTTTGTCAAAATTAGATACTACCAAATCAGTTTCCTTTTACATCACCCATTTTTTTTTATTTCACTTAGAAACATTTTTTTTTCACATTTTCTAAAAGTTGGCTTCTGCTTTGATGCAAAATGTTAGACATGATGCCCTTTATGTTTTCACTTAACTTCAGTGAAAATATGAAGTTAGGTGAACTTCATGTTTTCACAGCTAATAGCTTATCAGAGAAAAGTCAAGACAGAGGTCAGTCATACCAAGTGTTGTAAGTGAATTATATTTCATAAACCTTTAAACATCCAATGAGTTTGATTTTATTGAATGACTATAAAACTAGGCCAGAGAAAAGTTGCTAAAAAAGTTTCTATTGTAGCTCAGATGGAGGTTATTTTATAGATTTATACACTAGATTCCTCTTCCATCAGTTTATTAGCTTCATGTTTAATGCCAAACATTTTCTTTGCTTGCTTTTGTCATATTTAAACCCTTTTGTCATCACATTAAGTTTCTTTTTTCTTTGTCATTTGCATGGCATTATCATCATCCAGAGGAAGGAGGTAGACTGTCCGGCCTTTCCCAAAGCCTGCACCTGCACACAGGACAGCAAAGGTCCAGCTGGTCCTCCCGGAGTGCCTGTGAGCAACTTATTATGTTTATCCTGATTATCTATTAGAAGTAATGCAACTTTGTCACTAAAAATAGATGAAGGAAAACCCTGCATGTGATTTCAGTATATGAGGCTTTTCAACAGCGCAGATTAAATGACGTTCACTTGGCAAACAGAGATCATATCATATATACTCATCCATCCAGTCAAACAAGCTTTAATTTGATTTCGTTAATTTATTTCACTTGTTCTCTTTCAGCTATTTCTCAACTTTATTGTGGAGTCAATTTTTCCATTCCATTCAGACACATAAAACATGTTTAAGTCCTAAATGTTGTTGATCTTGCATCTGTAATTACAGTGTTTTTGGTTTCTAACAGGGCGGTCCTGGAATCAGAGGAGCCAGAGGTGATCGTGGAGAGCCGGGTCCAGTGGTAAGTTGTATTGCTTTACTCTTTCTAAAGCCACTGCTGTGTGGAAAAGGTGGTAAAATCTGTATCATTCTGGATGAAACTTAAAACCAGGTGTAATTTTGGAAAAAAAAATACAGACCTCATTGATTAAGTTGTAGTTTCTACTGAGTTATGCTGGTTGTTTGTGAGCTGAAAAAATGTTGTTTAGTGAATTGGGTTTAATTTCATTTGCACAGGTAAGTCTTGTAAAGAATGCTCCTGATCTTTGGTTTCACACTCTCCATTATGACACATTGAAAGCAACAAACCATGGATGAATGGGTTTTTCAGTCACCCTTATTTATTTTTTAGTCCAGAAGTAGACATTTAAATACATTGGAGGAAAACAAGGCCTGCATTTCGGGATAAACTGAATATATCAAAACTATTTTTCTAATTTTGAGATTTGTGAAAGATTTTATTTCCAAGAGCTCAATGTTTCCATTTTGTTTTAATTTTTCTTTGTCCTTCAAGCTTATCATTTATTCTGTGATTTTGGAAGAATATTTTGTAGCTGGCTGTTATTGAATGCACCATTTCTAAAGAATAACCCAATTTGGTTAAAAAGTGAAACAAAAATATATTTTTATTTTTATCAGGTGGCTGTGTATGTAATGTGTCTGAATGTTTGATGTATAGAGAGTTATACCTGATTTTCTCGTGGTTGTTTGACCTGATGGTGGCTAAAGGACCAATTAACTCAGATTCAGCTTTTTTCTTTCTTTTTTTTAAGATTGTAAGGTTAATTCTATGTTATTGGTGATATTAACCTATTAACCATTCCTAATTCAAATTGGTGATTTTCATTCTTGTACCCACATAATGTGAGTTGTGGTGTAAATACCTTAATATTCAGTTTTGAAGTATAAGGGATTAATTATGAAAGATTAATTATTTGTGCCTTTATGGGCAGGATACTGAGTTCTGGTCATGTATTTTTGATGTGCTTATGGCCTAAAATAATTAGATAGAAAGCTATTTCTAAGGTCCATTCAGTTCCCTTTGTGACGAGTTTTAGCAGGAAACATCACAGCTTAGTAGTTTAATAATAGACAAATAATTTGAGAAGTGCTCCTTCTGCAAACTCAACAAATGAAAATAAGATGTAAGAGGAACCTAAAACATGGAACTTTTAATGTATGGTTTTATATAATCCAGTTGCCTGTAATCTTTAATCTCATTACATGATTCTGTGTTTACCTCAAGGTTTTAATTCTAACAGTAAATCCAGGCAATGATAGCTGCATACTGGTTTACAATTGGTGGAAAAAACAAAACAGCAATAAATCTATTATCAAACGACCCATGAGACCCACTAAAGTAGCACAAACAGCATGTTAGCAGGTGTAAAATTAACTAAAACAGTCAACCCTGGACCTATTAACTCTAAAATGAAAATAAAATACAAGTCCATCACATGTTATGACTGTAGAAATATGTATAATAATAGACATAACTGTCAGATGAACAGAGCTGATTCACAGTTCTTTTTTCTTTTTAGTTTATCTCTATATGGTGATAATTACATTATTACTGCTGCAGATGTTTTAGGAAGTGTTAGCAGGACAGTAGCTTGACATATGCTTCATACAAAGACCCTAACAAGTACAGCACAGATCAACATGTCTGCTTAAAACAGGAAATTACAAATTAGCTGTTAACGTATTATCTATAGCCTTGTAAAATGCACTTGTAACATCAATTTTATGTTGAAATCTCATCAAAACAGATGGGCTTTTTTTCTTGATGAATCAAACATGTGGGAATCTGGGGGGAAAAGCTTTGTTTATGTTAAAAATGTCCTTATTTATTTAATGACTACACATAGATTATACAACATGGATAAAGAAAGGAAAATAAAATCGCTTCTACATTTACAATTTTAGAATGTGGTTTATTTAATGTGTCCATGTTGAAACTTTACAGTTCATTCTTAAATTTGTCAAAATATTTACTACAATGACAAAGCTTTGCAAAGCAAATGGCACCTACATCAAAGTAGATCATTTAAAAGCTACCACCTGAATTTATTTTCCTGTTACTATTTTCCAGTAAAGGTTGATTTTTTTTTCTTTGTCACACACTGACAAAATTCACCATAAAAATATGTATATGATTTCCATGCATCTGTGAGTTTAACAATAAAGGAAAAATAGTTAAGAACTCATAACTTATATCAGTCTGTTAAAAATACTCTACAGATCATACTAAATCAAAACATCATCTGCTGTCATTTGGTTACATTGTGCCTCTGCAGAAACCTTAGAAAGAAACTTTAAACAATGAGCTGTGACTCAAAAATCCTAAACATCATTTTAAAAAAAATATGGTGGTGTTTACTTTCTCTGGTTTGACACTTTATTTTTCACAAATCCAGTTGTTGTAATAGTCATAATAGTCTTGTTTCCATTTCCCTCCATAATCGCAGCATACTGCATATGACTGGTACTGGTCATATTCTGGCCATCCTGTTCCCCAAAACCTGTGGGGAAAAATGAAACTGTATTAAACATGACTCATTTACTGCCAGAAATCAATATATTTTTCCTTTTTATGTCTAATTCTTCTTCTTTTTTTTTTCTTTTTTGTATGCACTGGGACAGCTGGGGGATAATCAGCTTTATTTTATCTACAGGAGCTCATTCTGCACATTCTTGTGTACATTCTGTATTCTTCTCAGTGTCTTTATCTTGGCTGTCCTTAATTATTTTCTGGATGTGTTTATGCTTTTAAAAGTCTTAAAGGTTTTCAGACAAACATTTCAGCTGCTGTAACTGGTAGTGAAGGATATTTTAGTGACTTTAATGATTTTAACTACCTTATAAAACAGAGTTTTATATGATCTTTAACTTCTTCCTGTTTTGTTTTCTTTTCTTCTGAGTTGTTTCCTGCCTTTGCTTCCTGCATTATCTGGTAGTTGTTACTAACATGATCTTCAATTTGCTCAGGATACAGATTTTTTTTTCCCCCTGGGTTTATTATTGCCAGATTCTGGTATTTATTTATTTCTCTTTATTTCAGTCTTTACTCACATTTGCTTAATTATTGATTGGTCCTGGTTTGGTTTTGTCTGCCTTTGGTTTTCCTGTCGACTCTGCTTGTATTTTGCTTCTTTTCCACTAAGTTTCTAGTTTCTGCAATCTGCTCAATAATTACTTCACCTCTCCTCCTTCATCATTAATCCATATAGTTTATCTCAATTAGTGTTGGTGTGGTTCTTTTTAGAGAAAAAATGTTTTTTGGAGGAAAGTTTGTTTTGGATTTCCTCTTCCAATTTATCCCAAACTCTAAACGTCATCGCTTTAAATCTGTTATGTAGATCATAGCAGATATGAACAAACTGACTTAATTGGAAAGTATAAACCAACTGAAATGACTTTGCTTTCTTTTGACTTCTTAAAAGTTAGCAATAGTTTGTGGAAGGCATTGTACCATTTCCACAGAGAGAATCCAAGTAGCTGCTCATTCAAATATTTTTTTTGTTTTGACTTTTGTCACATTTAAAGTGGCATTACATAGAAATGTTTATATTAGAGGTGTGCCGATCGATCGGCCGCCAATCATAATCATTTATTTTGATGCAGCCTGTGTTTAACTTTGAATTAATGTTTCCTTTTTTACTTGACATAATTTGATATAGGCAGATTTATTAGACTCATGTATAATATATGGTACTGAGAGCCTTACTGTTAAATATTATTTTACTGATTGCAGGTTTTTCAGTTTTCCTTTTGACTGAATAGCTGCTGTATTTTGCATATTTTATGCCAATATTTGGTGCATTTATTGTCAGATCATTTTTTTTAATTTTGTCAGATCACATAGTAGCATTTATACCTAAAGCAAAACATTAAAGTCAATCCAGGTGATCGGCAGAGATCAGCCTCATTGGTGATCGGTATCAGAATTGGCAACAGAAAACCTGATCGGAGGATCCCTAGTTTATATGTATGTTAAATCATCACTGAGCCAACAAATATGCTTTTGGGGTCCAAATGTAAAACTAAACAATTCAAATATGTATATGTATAAAAAAGACTATTTAGCTGTGGAGCACCAGTGGGTAACCTTGACACCACTGTGACACTAACAGATTAGTTCAATGTAATGTGGGTCACCTTTCAAGAATTTCTTACACATGAATCATTTTTAAGATTAAACTCACGATTGTGTCAGTGGTGATCCATCCACCCATTTCCAATCATACGTCCTTTGCACACTTATCTGCTTGTATTGAAGACCGATCCAAGATTCTCCATTTTTATTAAACTCTTTTATAAATTCCTAGTTGAGGAAAAATAAGACACATTTTCTTTAAAATTTCATAGGTAGGTTGATGTAATACAATAAAAAAATTGTGCTCTTATACAAAGTGAATCTAACATAACAGCACTTTATTTCACAATAGTAAAAATCCATGTTTTTATAACTCATTTAAACTCAAGCAAAAACATCATTGTTATTTAAATTTAGATTTCTTTCAAATTATTTTAGATGGTCAGGTTTTAATAAACATTTTTGTTTAGTGGGTGCAACTTATTAGACCATGTTCTGTACAAACTGCATCATCTAATGAAAAAAAAGACCTAATTTTAATACTCTTCAATGTGGGGATGATGCATTGTTCAGAAACAGTGCTAAATATATACCCATAATATTTGAGAAGTGTAACACTGGAATAAGAAAGGTCTGATCTTCCCAAAGAGGCCAAATCCAGTCCTCCAGAGCTGCTATCCTGTAACTTTTATTCATTCTCAGATAATCCTGAATATGAATAGCTCAATACTAGACCTCTGCAGAGCTGAATGACATGCTGTGAGGAAGTCCATCCATTTTATCTAGGCATGTTTAAGAAGGATGCATCTAAAGTTTGATAATGGCAGCTCATGAGAACTGCAGCTGGACACCCCTGATCTAAAGGCTTAATGTTCCTCATTCTGCCTAATTCGTGTAACCTTTCATTCTTGTTGCATCAGGGGAGAGTCTGTTTGTGCAACTAGATGACAGAAATAGACAGTCCCTTTTTACTTCTCAGAACTCAGAAGTAGCTCATTCTGCTAACCCATCTACAAAAACTAGCCACAAGTTAGATTTGCATAAAAAAAACAAGTTAGACCAAGAATGACAGATGAAAATATGAAGAAAAAATAGTAAGTAGATCGTTTTTTTACTTACTTTTTTCACTTCTAAAGAAAAAATATGTTTGATGTAGCTTTCAATCATCGCTTTGTAAGATAAAGAATATTTCCACAAAGAAAGGTTCACCCTAACTCATCTTATGGAGGGACATGGGGAGCAGAGAGTCCAGAGACATTTCCATGAATCGGAATTGGTGGTTTATCGAGGTAAACTCAGGTTCACTTGGACAGTTCAGTACTTCAAAGATTGTTCGGCTCCTATCTGGGTCTAACATTGTCTCTGAAACAATCAATGTTCTGAAAAAGTTAAGCATGGTGGTGCATGAACACCCTCTGCTGTTTTTCTCCTCACCAATGTTACGTATTAATTTCACCAGAAATCTTTGTGAAACATGGACTGATTCCTCTTAAGTTTGTTCATTATAAAAGCTGAAGATGATAAATTAATGGTAATTAACATGCCTCTTCCCCCTTTTGAACACATCTCCTCGTCTTAAATCGTGTCTATAGTGTGAAGAGCAAAGCTTACTCTCCAGACTAATTCAGGTTCTCTGTATGCTTAAAATCACAAATCATCTAGATCATGCTGTCTGTAAATTCTGGATGGCAGAAAATTATCATCTATATCTCTGCCTTCTGGAATAAAACTTTTTTTTCTTAAATAATTTAGAACAAAGATTTACAACAGCTGTATTTTTGCACAGAGATTAACAAAAACAACTCACTCTGATATCCAACAAATAAGATCTGTATCATTTAATGTAATGAGACTGAAAAGATAAAATAGTTTCTTCATTCTTTAATAATTTGGCTGCAGAGATAATTGTTTTTGGGGGTTTTTTCTGTTGTTTTGTGACCAGCCTTCTTTGTGTCGTACCAATGAAATGTGTTATCTTATTACATCTTCACCTGTTGAATTATGTTTCATTAGGACTTTAATTGTTCAAAGCATTCAGAAAAACGGCTCACGTAATATTAGATGAGATCCAAGAAGGTAAATTCATATGAAAGATCACACAGATATGAACAGACTCACCTGTTCAGCTTTACTGTTTATGATCACCAGATCACTTCTTCTGTTTTGGCAGTATGTCCTGCTATCATACCAAGTTTTTCTCTCCTCGCCTTTAAAGTAACAGCTGCATCCAAATCTGGTCCATCCATCTGGGCACCACTTTCCTTTATACAAGGTCAGAGTCTTAGTAAGCGTTATGTTAAGTTCATCAGTCAACATTTGCTAAATCATATATTCCAACAACATTGATTTTCTTTTTCTTTAGATTATTCCTAACAAGCTTCTTTTTTTCAGGGTTTTGTTTTCTGATTAGCAAAACAAATTAAATTTTGAAAAATGCAAACCATGGTTCTGGGTGTGTAATACATATTTTTATTTCCTGTTTTTCCACGTTTTTTCTTACCTGTAATCGTTTTGTTCAATCTGTTTACTTGATCAGTCAGTTGACTGTGATTTTTGCTGAGTATTTCGTAGCTGTTCTGTAGCTGATTGTAGTTGGCTGTCATTTCTGAAGGACAACATGGTTAATAAGTGAAGCAAAAAACAGTTTAACAATTGTGAATATACTGGTTAAATATGAAATAAGCCCTTGTTTGGCTTGTAACTCTAGCTTGTAATTGTCTCCTATGTCTGAAAAATAACATTTGTCAATTGATTAACAGAAACCAAAAACAAAAAAGAACACATTTAATGGGTAATTATTTATTTGGTGTTTATGTTTGAAATGTCTCTTACCTGACAGATGGCTGTGGCTGTTCTTCAGTTTGATGATTTCCAGAGTGACTAAAGGATGAATGAAACAAAACTATTAAATCAGCAGTTTCAAAGTGGCTTATGAATATTATCATGAATTTTACCATACTTATTCCCAGCTGATCAGGTAAATTTACAGTTTTTAAAGATGTGTCAGGCAAGATTTTCAAAATAAATATTTTTCTTACTAATACAGTGAATGAGGAAGTTTCTGTCATAATGATGATTTCAGCAATTCAATGCAATGGACTGTCCGCTCTCCCTAAGGGCTTATTCAGGAGGAGGAAGTTGGTGTGTTTGTGTGTTTCCTTTGTGAGTTTGGGTTCTGTTGGCTCTGTCTGCCTACACACCTGAGGATAACCACCTCATAGGAGACTAAGAAACTCCAGGACCGTCACTAGTTGACCAGAACTCTAGCCCTCCTGCCAACCTCTTGTGGCTTTATTAAAAACCTTGATTTTCAACTTACTTTGTTTTCAAGTGATCTCAAGTTATCTCCACTTCCAAGCATCTCAAGATCCGTCTGTGGAACAAGTTGCTCACTTGTTTCCTCCATCTCTGATGCCCTCAGATACTTATCCAGACCCCCATCCGCTTTGGATCCTCAGACTCACCAGCATTCCCAGAACTCACCTCTGGAACATCTCATTGCTCCTCACGCCACACCAGAACCTGACTTTTCCCGCAAACACCTACCTTCAGCTTCAAACCACAGTTAGCCGCCAGTCTTACCAGCCACTGTTGCATTTTTAATTTTTGAACGCAGAATAACTTACCTCTCTGCTGTTCAGAAAATCCAGAACCTGATCTGTCCAGAATGGCTTCAGTCTTAACTAAACCTCCTTTCACCAGGCTCCTTGGTTTGATTGTGCAAGTGGGTCAGGAAATTACCAACCACCATTGCTGCAAAGTTAGTGACTCGATGCAGGTGGTTGGTTTCCTTAGATGAAAAATGTTTTACTAATTTACATAGTAAACTGAAACTCACTGCATTGTTCTATAACTAGAATCAAATTTGAATGCATGGAATTGACTTTGAGTCTTTCTATATATGACTGAGCTCAATGTCATTTTGATGTAACTGGATTTCCTTATCAGTAAAGTGCCTTGGAATAACTTTTGTGAATCTGTGCTTTATAAATAAGCTGAAGTGAACTGAATTAAGCTCAACCTATTTATTTGTTTTTCAAAGAACCGGTTCAAAATTTATCAACCAATGAAAACAAGTTATGTTACAAAATCTATAGTCTAAGTGAGGTCAATCTTTTAATGCCTTGTTTCTGTTTCTATCCACTTTAGATGTTCTTTTCTTTCACTTGGGCTGGTGAAATTCACTGCAGACAACATATTAAAGACCCACACAGTGGTTTCACTGCAAAATGCTTTCTGCCTCAATCTGACTCCAAATAACTTGTTTCAAAATCATTTGTTCAGTACAGTAAATTTGATGAGCAGTTCGACTTTATACAAGTTCAATTTTGTAGCATTGGTTAATTTTATGCTAATGAAACACTGAATATTTTATTGTATATTTATACTGGTGATCATGAGGATTTCAAAAGTGATTTTTAGCTTTCAGCAGTGCTTTTATTCGAAACTTCTAAAAAAAATAACTTTTTCAGAAGCAGAAATTTTATAAGTCCTCAACAATCTAAAATTAAACAGACTAAAGATTTGATAAAATCACACCTAAACCATTACTTTATTTATTTATTTATTTTTTCATATAAAACCTAGGTTATATAAGTAAAACCTGAGCTTTTAATGGAAATACATTTAAGTGTGGTAAAGATGCTGGTGAAAGTGAAGTCTGGTCACTCTTTGGTGAGCCTCACCACATGCTGCACTTAAAACTGCTGATGATCTTGAATGTGGTTCAGTCAAAACAAATTTACAGAACTTCTTTTGAGTGTGAGGATAATCATGACTTTGCTGTGCTCTTTGTGCATTTTACCCACTGCTTTTCCTGACTGTCCGATGCCTGTGGTCACTGCTACAAGTAACTCATCTGCTCTGCATGTTTCCACTGAATCTGTAGAAATTTCAGATTGGATGTTTCTGTATCTCTAGCATTAATTTCACCCATTGAAAATAAGAAAAAAATATTCTGCAGAGAACTAAGCAGATACTAATGTCTGTTCACGAGGGGCTTGATGTTTGCACTACAGTATCTTGGTTCTCTAAACTGCTCTGTTGGATCCTTTTTGTACAAATTAATTACTTCTCTGCCAGCCTGGTTCGCATTGTATGCTTGAAGACCTTACATAGAATTTGGACATTATTACAGATTAATTTTATAGAAGAGTCTTAATACAGTATTGAGGGCAAGTAATGATTCCTCATATTTTGGAAACCTAGTAAATGATGCCAAACATGGAACTTTAAGTACAATGTATGCTATTTATTTTCCTCAATCAGCTAAAAATCACCTCTGAGTGTTATTCTAACAGTAAATTAAATCAGTGATAACTGAATATTTGTTTTCTACTGGTGGAAAAATAAAAAGCAATAAATCTATAAATTGCCAACAATAACCACTGGAACAACACAAACAGCCTTTTAGCAGGTGCTAAACATGGTGTTAAATAAAAACAGTCAATTTTAAAACTATTATCGCTGAAAACAAATAAACTCACAAGTGAACAACGTTACGCTGTAAAAATGTCTGTCGTGATCTATAGCTCTCAGATCAACAGAGCGCTTCTTGATGAAAATTGTAATATAAATACTTTATACATATGTTAATCTGGAATGTGATGAGAATACATTTAGAATATCAGTTTTGATGTTAGTTTTTCTTACAGTACATGGTCAGACTGATGATCCCAGCTAATACCAACATGTACAGCACCATTCTGCTCAGTGTTGCAAATCTAGTAGACACTTTGTTGGCTGCAGGTTGATTTTCAATCTGTTTTCCTACAGAACCAAAGTTAAGAGAGAACAATTAACTTTAGTTGAACACATAAGCTCAAAATGACTCAAATGAGCTGCTGTCCTGTTTGTCTCATTATCTTTACTTACCTCCTCCCAACTGAGGATCATCCATCATGTCATTTATATAATTATAGATATGAACCTTCTTCTCCTCCCACTCTGCTGCTTCTTCTTGCTTTGCTCTGCTGTATCTGACTCTTTGGATTAAATCTGGAGTGGACTTAATATCTGAGAACATCCTGACAAAATAAAACAGCTGAAGAGATGCTGAACTTTGCTCTCCACTTAGTGAACAGGCTTTACTCAGAAATATTGTCTCTAGCAGTGCGGTTAGAGCCACCATTTCCTGTCCAGCCTACTTTCTGATTTTAGAAAGAAAAAAAAAACTTTGATGTAGAAGCATTTAAAGAAACAGGCATCATTGAAGTCTTTTATTTTATTACAAGTAAACATTGCAAATAACTAAAATTTTACTTTTATGATCACATTACTAAAATACTTATTCCTTCATTACCATATAGTTTTTTCTTACACACTGTTAAAAAAAAAAGAAGTTGTTGATGGAAGTTTTTCTTCTTTTGAGCAGCAGTGTTTGCAGGAAGGGTGGCTTAACCCTTCATGCAAAGAGATCAACAAGTACACCACAAATTAGCATATCTATTTCAAACATTAACACTTAGGCTGGTAAACTGTTCTCTATGCGCTTATAAGGAAACAGAAGTAACATTTTTGTTATGTTAGAATCGGTCTCATCAAACAAATGGGCTTTTGTTTTGTTGAGTTTTATGTTTGACTAATAAAGCTGATTGATTCTCAGTAATCATAGGAATAGTTAATTTAATGATTTTATAAAAGCTTGTGTATGATAACCAGTCCTAATGTGCCAACTGCTATTAGTCATTAGTAGACAGGGAGTCTGGAAAATGATTAATATTCCTGTTCTGTTTTCTTTTACAGAAAAGTGTTCTGTCAAAACTGGAGTTATTCATTGCTTGCTGAATCAAACAGAAATCATAATAGCTGTAGAATGTTTCTAGATTATTTATTTTTTGTTATTTGTATTTTGTACTTCTTAAATGTTCCAAGTATCTGTCCAACAGTATCTTCTGTCATATCTGTCCCTCCTTCCCAAACAGTCACCGCAGACAAACGGTGCCCATAGGTGTAGGAAGCGGGGGGGACGCAGGGGACATGTCCCCCCCAATATTGAAGAGAGCCACATTCGTCCCCCCCAATAATTTCACTGCAGTTGCGAAGAATTTTAAAATCTTCCACTCGCATGCTTTTATTTTGAAGGCGCATAACAGCGCATTCAGCAGAGCGCTTCCTGCCCCTCCCCCCTCTGAACGGCTCAGAGTAAAGGCAGCAGCAGACGGAGTCAGAAACTCCGTTTGAAGGAGGTAAACGATCTGTCAGGAATGTTGCCATGAATATCGCTCGTTTATAACATCTTGTTGTCAGTTTACTTTCATATATAGAACTAAATCTTTTTGGTTTAGCTGTTTAAATTCTGGAATAGTCACATGTCCAAAATTTTACCACTAACTTTAACAGTTAGCTAGTCTAGTCACAATGATTTAGACTGAAACAGCAGCAAACTGAGCAACACCTGATCATACTCGACCACTTAACATGTGTTTATATATTATATTATATTATATTATATATATTATATTATATTATATTATATTATATTATATTATATTATATTATATTATATTATATTATATTATAT
>NW_015113019.1:54517-67079 GCF_001443285.1 Poecilia latipinna
ACTGATCTGTCAGGTTTACGATATGCGTCCCCCCCAATGACAGACTCGTTCCTACACCCTTGACGGTGCCAGTTTGCTCTCCCTTTCCAAACATGTTAAAAGTTGCAAAAACAGCCGTTAGAGTCTGGTTCAGGTTTAGCAAGTCACATGGCAGGTGCTAAGTCATTGCATATAAATATCCTCCTCCCAGTATTGTGCATGTTCTGATGATCAGCTTATGTTTTGTATATTCACAAATTTATTGTGTCTGTTATTCTCTTAAGTTTGCTGAATCTTGGTTGCATGCTATCAAGTTTGCCTCTATTTTTGTCCATGCAAAAATAGGACATGAGGCCCGTTGTGTTTGAAGACCCAGAAAAAACCGGATGCTCTTGCACATTGCTGTTGATTTTCTGCTGATGCAAAATTTTGGCAGCAAACCAGCTTCATGTCCAACTAAATTACCTTGTTGCAGTATAAAATGTAGGCTTATGCTAACTAATTAATTACAAAGCAAGTGGCATTTTATGTGCATTTTGACTAAAATACATCTTGCATTGGTGTGTTTCACTTTTCTTACAGCATATGGTCAGGCTGATGATGGCAACTGACACTGCAATCCATGGCAGCATTTTGCAGAGTTTTACTCTTCTGGAGGAACTTTTCCTCACAGCTGGTTGTCTTTGTGTCTGTTGACCTGCAGAGGAAAAATGAGGGAGGAAATTAGCATTGAAATTGATCAGGGAGTAAAACGAACTTTATGTTCTTATATTTGTGTATCTGGTTTAAATAACATGTTTAAATATATAATGTAGTATTAGGTCTTAAATTTATTCTTAAGGCTCATTTTGACCAACGGTCGTTTAGGGCATAAACGACCCTAAACGTAACATAATGTCTAGATTAGCTCTGTGGGCTAATCGAGGCCTCGCCACAGCTAAGAGCATCACTTTATTTATTATTTCCACCAGGAAAAATAAATCAGCAAAGAGGTTTCCTCTGAAAACCTTGAGCTTTTCAGAGGAAGTGTATTGAAGCAATAGATGCTATAAAATTTTCTGATAGACAACTCTGCTGACTTAGGACTTCATATGTGAATCATCTTGGATTGAATATTTCTCCATAATTCCTCTAGATTCTGGGATATTAATTTTCAAATGAATGCAAAATAATCTTTTGTCTGAAGGGAGATCTTTGCACCAGTGAGTAACAAATTATTTTTCTCTTTAGTCCAGTTAAGATTCCTCTGAACTTGTTTCTGATTCAGGCTTAGACAACGATCATGACAGTTGTAGACCTTTTACAACTACATTCCTCTATATGTGATGCCTCTTAAAGCTTTATGAATCACCCTCAAACTATTCAACAGGCTTTGTTTCCCAATCCTCTCCAGGCTGTTACCCTTGTTGCTTCTGCACCTCGTTCCTCCACAGTTTGTCCTTCCTCTGAAATGTCCGTCTATATTCCTGGCTAGTGCTGTGTGAACAGGCGGCTTCTTTAACATTTACTGTTTGAGGTGCTTTCTGCTTATGAAGGGAGGAGGTGACAGTCTGCTGGACAGCCATCAAGTCAGTAGTGGTCTCCATAAATTTGTTTGCCATAACATGATTTTTTTTTTATTGAAAATAAAATTTCTATCAGTCTTGTGTTTCCATTAGCATAAACTAATTCAGAGAATTAACAGAATGCTTGATATGTGTTGTTCTGTGTGTAGTGAATCTAGACAATCTCAGCTTTACCTTTTGAGTTAAATTACCAAAGCAAGTGATGTTCTTTTGATAGCATATTCATACTTTTTGTGATGCACCTCTGCAAAGGCAATTTACTAGCTTTATGTGGACTATGAGGCTCTGTGGGCTAATCTAGACCTCAACACTGCTAAGGGCAATGATCACTTGATGCACATAATCTGGATTTGACACAATAACACCTTTAGATGTTTGTCCTAAAACAAACATGGAGAAGAAGAGACGGTACGTGCTTAAATCTGTTTTAGTGCTTAAAAATAACCAACATACAGGACCTCACTCAAAGAAGCCAAAGAAACGTCTCATGATGTCCTAAAGTTTACTTACCTTCTTCCTGTGGCTGAGAAACGGAGTAGTAATCATCAACGTCTTCTGCAGACTGGTAGATATTTACCTCCTTGTCCTCCCAGTCTGTTCTGTTCTCTTGCTCTTTTCTGGTATATCTCACCTTCTGGGGCAGCTGTACTTTGGCGTAAATATCGGAGGACATTTTGATACAGCAAAGTGCTGAACTTGATTCCTCTGTATTTTGTGAAGTTCAAATCTATATTTGTATATCATGCAGCATCAAAATCTGGCTGTCAGAACTAGTACTTCTAGTGCTAATTTTGACCATCCTGTCATCTGGTTCCAGAAGAAAGAAAATGAGGAAGTGGTTTTGCTTAAAGACACACACACACATTTAGACCAGAAGGTTATTTGCATTTGAAGCCCATACCATGAATTTGTGTTTATCATTATATTGTTGTAAAACAGATAACCTAGCCCAAAAAGACTTTGTTTTTAGGAATAGGGTTTTCTTTTTTGTATTTCATTCATGGTGTGTTGAGGAATGTTTGAACTCTTCACACACCACACAAACACATGCACAGCAGATTAGCATTTTTTTTCCACAGGAAATGTTGACTGTAAGTTCTGTTTTTTGTTTTTTTTTTTTAACGAAGAAACCGAAAGTGTTTCCCTCTGAGCTCTCATTGTTGAGAAACATAGCTTTTGTGGTAATCATCATTCAGATACCTTCAGTTTTAATTATTGAAATTTATATTAATTTATAGTCTCAAAAGCCACTTTGTACACATCGGCTGCTCAGTCATAGAGCAGGTTATGTTCAATGCTGCAAGTTATAGAAGAACGACTGCACCTCTTAATGCTGCCATTATGTTAATGTTTGAACTGTTTGCTAGTCATTCTAATGTGATGTTGTACAAGGAGGAGCTGAAGTGCTGTTCGCTGTATCAGATCTATGAACATTCATATCTGTTAAGATTTTTGCCTGGTTGTTAAATAAATAATGTTGCGGTCCCAGCAGAACATTGTTCTTCTGATATCTGCATTCATTTCAGGTTTGTAGCCTTGTTTATTTCATCCAATACAAACGTTTTTTAATATTGTTTTTTCTCTGAAGTTCAGTTTCTATAGACTTTAGCTTGTTGTTCAGAGTTGAACTTATAGGCAATCAGACATTAGTTTGGTATTTTTCTACTGTTTTAAAAATAACATTTGACTTAAAAATAATAAAACAAAATTCACATTTGAATCTGATTCAGATTTAGCTGTTGACAGATTAAATCATTTGATATTTACATTTTGTACGTTTTGTAAGTTACTAAACAGACCTTCTACTTTTAGCTAATTTAAGCCTTTATGTAATTTTGCAGTATGAAGACTGTTATATTATTGCTGAATTCTTTCCAGCCATTCATTTGAATGCTTATACTGAAGTAGGAAGAAAACTCTACTGGCACATCAGCCCCACCAAGATTGATTTTTCACCAGCTGCTGCTGGATGTTGGTGTTTCTGAATCAAACAAACCAAGAATCAGGTTTTATTTTTATTTTATTTTCCTGAATCATTCTTTTAATTACAAAGCTTAAATCTAACTCTAGGTTTTACTTTGTGGTTGCTGTAGAACTGATTGCACTGGGTTTGCTCTTATAGTAATCATAATTGTAACTTTTCTCTGTATATAGTCCTTAAGTTTTACTGATGTTCTTTTCAGGTTTAAGGTCACCAAGATGCTGGACATTTTTCTTCTCACAGATCCAGTATTTTAATCCAGTTTTGTCAAGCATCCAAAGTCCCTCTTGATCAGTAAATGCTTTCAACCCTTGCTCCGCTTTGACATTTACTCCTTCCCTCCAGGAACTGTAAAAGTGAAAACACCAGTTAGATCAAGAAAGAAGCAGGAATTATTTTAAAAATTGATTATTTTTTTCATTAATGATACTTCTGGCTAAAATGTGTTGCAATTATGAAAAACTGCTGCAGCTGAAAATATGAGCATTTAAAGGCTCACAGCGACTCAGTCCAGCTTTAAATTACCACATATCACTAAAGTGCTGTACAGAATACATTAAAACAATCACATTACAAATGGCATTACTATATTCATATGTCATTTCACTATTGTAACATTCTACTGATCAACCTAACAACCTTTAATCAACCTGCTGACATTGAAATGAAAACCAGTTGAAGATGATAATAAAATTATTTATGCTTAAGTTTCAGATCAATTCATTTGACATTTCATTCGTCACATATGAGACTCTATTCCAAGCTTTAGTATCTGTTGATACCAGTGACAAACGGCTTGTTGGGGTTAACACAGTCTGAGTGAAAATGTGCTGATATGTTCAGCCACATAACACAATTTTATTTATTTCTGTGTCTCAGTTAACCACATATTTGGTACAAAGTGAATCTGCTCACCCATATGCTAGATCTGTTCCATCTACCCATTTCCATTTCGCAGTCCATTCGTCTGAACTTTGAAGACCGATCCAGGAATCTCCATGTATCTTCATTCTTTCAATCATCCCCTGTAGAATTTTTAAAAGCAAATAATGAATTTTGACGATGTACACTTTCAATTGCAGTTCACATTTTTTCCTAATTGTGACAAATTCTTGCCTATTTATTTTATCTATCAAATTATAAACAAACAATATTTAACGCTTGTTTGAAATGACAGAAATCAGACATTGTGAAGCTGTGTATTGTATAAAAGCAACAAGGACAAAATTAAGTCACACTGAAATAAAAATACGTTATTACACATCTTTACTGATCCTTTCAATATTGGAATGACTTGTTAATCAAGTGACAACCTATTTAGTAAGTTACTGTGCTAATATGAAGAAAAGTTATCAAAATTATTGCTCAGTTTTTATTATTATTATTATTATTATTATTATTATTATTATTATTATTATTATTATTATTTAAAAAATAGTGAAATAACAGCACAGTGATCTATACCCAGAGTTTGTTGAGTCAGATGGACTGGCGTCACTGGATTCTTTTCACCAAATTTATATGGATTTTTCCCTCCACTTAGTTAAATTGTTTTCTAAATTTTACCTTAAAAAACAAACTCATCTTGCTGCAGTGGAGGGTTCAGGACAGCAGGCTGCATACAGCCAGGCAAAACTTTTTTTTACTAGCAAGTTTTATTTACAACTACAAATATTGCAGATGTTTTATCTTATCCAAACCACACAGTGAGGTAATATATGTCAGGCAAAAAGTTTATGAGGTGAAAAACTGAAAGGTATTTAACTTAAATGAAAATAGTACAACTGTTTCACACAGTTGAGTAAACCTTAAATTTGTGCAGGATTAGCACAAACATAAGTAAAAAAAAAACTTATACCAGTTCAATATTCATCACTCATTTTATGAGCACCAGGTGGCAGACTAGATCTTCAAGCAACTGCATGTTGGCATCATCAGCCATTGCTTTATTTACTTGGTGTGGAGAGTTTAGATCATATATTTGTATAATTATTTTTTCTTGCGTCAACTAAAGTAAAAAAAAAAAAAATAATCTGCTCTCACAATAGAAATGAGATGATGTGTGATGACTGATATTTTCTTTGACTGGTTAAATGAGGCTGTGATATTTCACTGTGAC
This sequence comes from Poecilia latipinna, assembly GCF_001443285.1. Classification (NCBI taxonomy): domain Eukaryota; kingdom Metazoa; phylum Chordata; class Actinopteri; order Cyprinodontiformes; family Poeciliidae; genus Poecilia; species Poecilia latipinna. The sequence goes on from NW_015113019.1 coordinate 60,162, forward strand.
AATTTGGTACAAAACAAGTAATTATTTAGAGAATGTTTCTAGTCTCTACCTGTTTCTCTTTGTTATTTAGAATCACCAGATCTCCTCCTCTGCTCTTGCAGTCTTTCCTGCTCTCTGTCCAGTTTTTCTTCTGAGTGGATGCATAGTAGAAATATGACTCACGAAGCTCCTGCCATTCTTTAAAAAATGATTTGGTGTTAATTTATTTGACAAAATACAGAATCATGCAATACTGCCTAAAAAAATAATACCAGATTTGAAACATAAACTGCAACTAATGAATTTCGTATCTGTGAAGTTTTGGTCCTGACATTGAAACTCCTGCAATTCTGCAAAGTAACTTACTGTTGATTTGTCTTTTTTCAAAAACAGTAGATAGTTTTCAGCAAAAATTGTAACATTAATTTTCTTTTGGCTCACCTGTTTGTTCCTTCGTGTGATTTTCAAAACGGGTTTGCAACGGTTTCTCAACAACTAAGTGATCTAAAGAAATCAGCAGGAAATGAACAAAGAAACCAGGGGTTAAAACAAAAAAAAAAACCCTTAAAGGTTATGGTGATTTATAAAATGAGATCAAAATCCGATTTCCTACAGATTTTGACTCGAACGCCGATATCCACAACAACCAGAAGGATCAACAGACCAAACATTAGGAAAACAGTGCTGTAGGGTTTTCCTTGGACAGCGAGGGGAGGCTTTTCAGTCTCTACTCCTTTAAATGACAAAATAAACACATTTTTGAAAGCCTTTATTTCCGGTAATTATGACTTCCCATTTACAGTTAACAAAACATATTTAAAATTAGAATATTACATCAGTAATGCATACAAAATTCAAGATGTTAATTTAAATTCACTATATTTCCTGCATGGAATCAGCTTAGTGTTGTTAATAGTAGCAAATATTTCCGGTAACACTTTATTTGACGGGGTGTGCATAAGACTGACATGACACTGTCATAAACATAACGCCTGTCATAAACATTATTTATGAATGTTTATGACAGTTGTCATGAAGTGTCATTCGGTAAATAATTACACTTTTAATGCAAAGTTGCTCTAAAAGTTGCATTGAAAGTCAATTAGAAATGCCAACTTTGCATGATTTTGTAAATTATGATAATTTAATTCAAGGTTGGCATTTTTAATGGACTTGCGATGCAACTTTTAGAGCAACTTTGCATTAAAAATTTCTTTATTTACCAAATGACACTTCATGACAACTGTCATAAACATTCATAAAGACTTCTTTATGTTCATGACAGATGTCATGTTTTTGACAGTATCATGTCAGTCTTATGCACACCCCTTCAAATAAAGTGTTACCGTATTTCCTTCTTTTCTGCAAAACAGTGATAAATAAATGAAAACAAACAGAAAAAACAAATAAAGACCCCAAAGGCGGAGAGAAGGGTCATTATATATTTGATTGTGTTGTTTATATTCTTTGTAAAACAGACATTTTTCAAAGAATGTCTGTTTGAAAAATGTCTGCAAAGTGCTCTTATCGCAGTAAAGATCAGAATACTTTATCTGTGCGATTTTGTTAAAATGTACCTGTTTTACGACATGGTCTTTGCTGTTTGATACTTACCTTCATTCTGTAGAGAAAGACCAACACCAAGGTGTGTAGAGGAATCTGGAGTCTGAACCGTTTCCTCTCCACTGTCCGGAGAGAATTCACTGCCACTTGTAGGTGTGAACTCGATGTTCTCATACATGTTGCGAGATTTCTCAAGAAAGATGCAACTGAAAGCAGCATTTTGTTTCTCATGCCAAGCAGACAAATTCTTGGTCTCTTTTTCAAACCAATCAGATGTCAGTAGGAAGTACACAGGATGTTGTGGCAGGAAGCCATGCACACAAATACTAAAAGTTTAATCTTTAGTTAGAAACAAATTCCATATGTTGCATAATGTGTTTATCTCTCATCTCATAAAAAAGCTACTCAAATGTAAATGTTGAAATAAATGTTGATACATCAGAGTTTCACTGAGCTAGTATCAATTTTCTGACTTGTCGTTGTAAGTGGTTTTTCTACTAAATTAAATAATTGTTTTTCGGTGGAATTTCCGTTTGTTTTCTTGACCTGTCAGTATTTAAAGATGCTCAAAGTTCAATTGATTTGATTTAGAGTCACATTGAGTATAACATGAACACCAGCAATTTATTAGTAGACGGCTGAAAAAGGTTGAAGTGTATCACCACGTTTTTTTTTATTCCTTTATCTTATCTTTGCCTTTATCTTTATCTTCTTCCGACATGGAAGAAACAAACATGATTAAGATAAGATGGCAGCAGCTCTTTCTGAAACGGCACAACTGACTACTGCTGCTCAAAGCAAATAAAAAAAATAAAAAAATACTCAACTAAAATTCAAATGCATTGCTTAGGTTGGGTAGACAAAAACCCATTGGCATTACATCAAAATATGATTTGAGTATAAATAAAAAGCAGTTATTGGAGTAAGAAAAGCATAAAGATTAGTGTTTCTGGTTTGAGCATATTGTCTGATTTATTTATTTTTCATTATTAATATTTAAATAAAACAGAAAATAATACTCGTATTCTGTGTATAAAAAAAAAAAACGACTAATAATAACTAACATCTTTTCAAAATGCAGATTAAGGCACCAGAAACAAAACTTTTACCTACAGCTTTTGAAGTCAATACACATATGAAATAATCTTTGCACATTTGAACAGTACAAAATACCTCCAGTCTCAATACTTTATAAAAAGCCTCTGACTCCAAATTCCACCATGTGGCAATGCTTTAGTGACATATAAAGGGTTGGTGTGTGCAGCATCAGTGCAGCAGAGAAATGAGCTTCCATGGCTTCACCTGCAGCGTTTAGCCAGCTGCTCCAGTGCAGCCTGGGATTTGTATTTAAGTGGTTTATATTCTTCATCAGGTTTGTTTTTATCTTGCTTTGGTTATCTTTCCTTAATTAGAAAAGCTAGAAAATACAATGTACTTAGTATATAGTGCTTAAGTTTTACTGATGTTCTTTTCAGGTTTAAGGTCACCAAGATGCTGGACAATTTTCTTCTCACAGATCCAGAATTTTAATCCAGTTTTGTCGTGCATCCAAAGTCCCTGTTGGTCAGTAAATGCTTTCAACCCTTGCTCCGCTTTGACATTTACTCCTTCCCTCCAGGAACTGTAAAAGTGAAAACACCAGTTAGATCAAGAAAGAAGCAGGAATTATTTTAAAAATTGATGAATTTTTTTTCATTAATGATACTTCTGGCTAAAATGTGTTGCAATTATGAAAAACTGCTGCAGCTGAAAATATGAGCATTTAAAGGCTCACAGCGACTCAGTCCAGCTTTAAATTACCACATATCACTAAAGTGCTGTACAGAATACATTAAAACAATCACATTACAAATGGCATTACTATATTCATATGTCATTTCACTATTGTAACATTCTACTGATCAACCTAACAACCTTTAATCAACCTGCTGACATTGAAATGAAAACCAGTTGAAGATGATAATAAAATTATTTATGCTTAAGTTTCAGATCAATTCATTTGACATTTCATTCGTCACATATGAGACTCTATTCCAAGCTTTAGTATCTGTTGATACCAGTGACAAACGGCTTGTTGGGGTTAACACAGTCTGAGTGAAAATGTGCTGATATGTTCAGCCACATAACACAATTTTATTTATTTCTGTGTCTCAGTTAACCACATATTTGGTACAAAGTGAATCTGCTCACCCATATGTTAGATCTGTTCCATCTACCCATTTCCATTTCGCAGTCCATTCGTCTGAACTTTGAAGACCGATCCAGGAATCTCCATGTATCTTCATTCTTTCAATCATCCCCTGTAGAATTTTTAAAAGCAAATAATGAATTTTGACGATGTACACTTTCAATTGCAGTTCACATTTTTTCCTAATTGTGACAAATTCTTGCCTATTTATTTTATCTAATACCAAATTACAACAAAACAATATTTAAATCTGGTTTGAAATGACAGAAATCAGACATTGTGAAACTGTGTATTGTATAAAAGCAACAATGTCACTCACAAATAAAATGATTATCGCATTACTCTTGTTCCTATCAATGTAGAAATTAATCATTAATGAATTGGCAGTCTGTATGGTAAATTATTGTACTTACACGTTAATTTATTCAAAATATACTGATGTAATCTAAAAGATTCTAAGAAAGATGACCAGTAACATGACAGTACGGTCATCTACACCCAGTTTGTTGAAGAATTTGGAGACGACTAAATTTATCTGACATGAATTTCCCCCCACTAAGTTAATTTGTTGTCATGCAAGATGCAGTTTTACACACCTTAAGCATCAAAATGTTATATTACATTAGAGTTAGAATGAACTGACAGGCATAAAGAAGCTAAATTTATATTTCCACACTTTGAAAATTCTTATATACTAGGTTTTGGTATAATTGAAAAGTCTGTCATCATATTTCTTCAAAAAATATATTGATCAGATTTTTAGTATGTCTGATCAAAAAGACAAATAAATACTAAATGCAAGCTGTTTTTTTTAATTCTTATTTCAGAAAGCTGAAATAAGAAGAGAAAAACAGATATTACTCTTACTACAGGAGTGTTTAGGAAAGCAGGACTATTTTTTACTTTCATTGCCATTTTCACCATTAAGTTTATGAGCACCAGGTGGCAGACTAGATCTTCAAGCTACAGCACGTTGGCATCATCAGCCATTATTTAATTTTCTTAGTGGGGAGAACTTTAGAACATATCTTTGTATATTTATTTTTATGTGTCGCTTAAAGGTATCAAAGTCAATGTGTTCCTACAATTACAGGGAAAAGTGATGTTTTCTTGCTACTATTGCACTTTGTCTGAATTACTGTGACAGTTTGGTCCAAAAAAAAACATGTAGTATTACACAAGTGACTGTTCTGAGAATGTGACTAGTCGTCTTGGATTCAACTGAGAAAAAAACTCATAATGATCTTATAACAAGCAAACCTGTTTCTCTTTGTTATTTAGAATCGCCAGATCTCCTCCTCTGCTCTTGCAGTCTTTTCTGCTCTCTGTCCAGTTTTTCTTCTCAGTGGATGCGTAGTAGAAATGTGACTCACGAAGCTCCTGCCATTCTTTAAAAAAAATTATTTATTTTTTTTTTTATTTGCAACATCGCAATACCAAAAGTATTGCAATGTAATTAATGTCCTACCTGTCTGGTTCTGGTTTTCTTGTCCCTGGTTCGGACAAGAGGAATGTTCTTTAGGTTTCATACGTATTAATAGAGCTACATGAAGAATAAGCATGAATGTTAAAATGAAGGAATATTTGTGGGTAAAGAGATGTTATCCAAATAAAGGTGAAGTTTTACTTACTGAGTAGCACACTTATCCCCGCCAACAACAGGAGGCAGAGTAAACCCAAAGTTACCGTAGCAACCTTGTACCAGTTTCTCTGGATGGTTGGTGGACGCTTTTGAGTCCGAACTCCTACAAAATCAAGGAGGAGTTTGACTTTTTATCTTTCAGAGTTTTAAAATGTATTATAATTACAAAGTATTGACTTGATACAGCAAAAATAGCTGCTGTATTATAACAGTTATTTTTATAACTGTTATAATTTTTTGTACACAAGACAAAAAAAACTAGCTTTGACATGAACTGTGTGGAGACGTCTTTATATTCCAAAATGACACGTCAAATCTATGTTAGCAATTTAACTATTTGTACAAAATGTTCTAAATGAAGCACATAAACAATATAAATGTTTTCCTTTAATTAAATGGTTGTGAAACTACAAATTTATGCCAAAATGTTTATGAAAAAGCAAAATTTAAAAAAGTTATATGTCTGAATCCTGAAATGGCTGCAGAGTTACAGCCATTGCATAATGAAGCAATGTCAAAACTAATGCAAAGTCAATCAGTTGCAATAAATATATTTAATTAAAGATGTGCCTGTTTTTACTTTTCCTTTTAAATTTTAGCACATTTTCCAATGTCAAAGCATAATATATTCATTGATACCGAGAAGATAAATAATGCAACCTTTTTAATATCTGATACTTTCTCAGGTTTTGTCAGTATCAAACCATACCTGGAATATTTAGAAAGCTGATTATGTAGTAAATATTTATGATTCATTAAAACCTACCTCGGGCGTTCCTGGAGGGATTAACTCGATGGCAGGTCAACGTCTCGGCACTCTCGTAGATGTCGACCACTTTCTCCTCCTTCTCCTCTTTCTCCACTTTCCTTCCTTTTCCTCTCACTTCTTTGCTGTACCTCACTTTCATGGTCTTATCCGGGTCTTCGTAAATGTTGCAAGACATCTCAAGATGGACGGAAGCAGATTGTTCCCTTACTCTCCTGCAGGACTTAAGAAGTTGTTTCAGTAGCACGAGTTCCTCTTCTTTCTTAGCTCAATCAAGTCATTTCAAGTAATTCCACCAGAGTTTCAAAGTCGATTTGATTTTTTTATTTATTTTTTCTCTTAAAACCCCAAAAATTAGGATACCGAAGCTAATGTGTGAGGTTTTGTGCCAGGTTTGCTGCTTTTGTGTAATAATCAGCTCTTGACAGGAAGTACTGAGATGGTTATCACCGGAGAACATATACGCACCAGATGGCTTATCGCGTCACAGTACAATACATTAAGCTGAGAGGAACTTTTAATATAAAAGTTGTAATAACTGATTTATGTTTTGACACATTTTTTTCTCGTCAGGACTGCCTCTTCTTGAATGTGCGATATCTGTTGATTTTTAGGGTTTTGCTCTAATGATTTTTTAGAGTCGCAAAGTAGAATTTCTTTTGATAAACAAGCTAATTAAAAAGCTGTAAGTATCGTAAAGCAGCCATTAACTTAAAGATTTACTTAAGTAGTGACTATAAAACATGACACAGATGTAAGTGGTTTATTTTCCTTCCCTGG
>NW_015113019.1:70301-71736 GCF_001443285.1 Poecilia latipinna
CTGGGCCAAATAAGAGCAAAGATCTGAACTTGTTTGGTGTTGATGTGATGTACAACGATCACCGTGATTATTTCCTCCTTTACATCCTTTCACCTTCTCAGATATGTTAACAGGAATTAAGACTAAATAAGCTTCAAGCATCAGCCAGAAATAGTTTGATTAACCTTGTGAATTCAAAAAGTACATCCAGATGTTCAATGGCTATTTTAATTAAACTGGACGTGTATGATGTATAAATTTAATTAATTTAACCATAAATAAATGTGATGAATATAGAGATTAACATATTTATAACTTTTCTTTTTCAGAATGTCAAATGAAATGCTTAATTTAAATGTGACCATACTTCTAGACCATGATATGGATTGAGTTTTTTCTTTATCAGATAGAACAGTGTGTGCTAGGAAGGAAATGTATGACACAAGCCAACAATACTGTGACTTTGTCGACTTTGTGGTTACAATGAGGTTTGAACGTAACATATGATGACCAATTTTATAAAACCTTAACATGGTTGTTAAAAAAAAAAGGAGAAGAAACAACTTGCAGTGTGCAAGACTGACAGTTGTCGTTACTCTGGACATAATCTGGATTGTTTTCTCCTCACTTATGTCATCTTTGAACATCCAGATGGTGTTATGCATATATTTTAGGAATTCTGCATAATAATATAACATAAATTGTGTTTGTATCTTCAGTATGTGTGCCTTACTCATGCTTATTTAAGACAACTGGTTGATTATGTCACTGAGGTTGAAACCTTTCAGCACTTTCTCTCATTATAATGAGATGTTGCTCCTGTGATTGTTTCCTCTGGAAGTTAAATGCTTCTGTAGCAAACTCAGGACAAACCACTGCTGAACTCCTTATAGGATCACAGAGAGCCAGTGTTTTGGTGTTGGTCAGGACTCTGGCAGCAGTATTTATAAGGATGTTTATAAGAATGTTAAATTGCAAATCTGTTGAAGTAAAGAACTTGTCAGTCTTCTTATTTCAAGCTGTTGAACTGGATCTGAATAGTTTTTTATTCATCTTCTCCTTCTTTCATCAGGGACCCGCAGGTCCTGTTGGAGATACAGGCATACCCGGACCTCAAGGACCCCCTGGACGTCAGGGACCAAGCGGCCGCTCCATCATTGGACCCCCTGTAAGAACATCTGGCTTTCTGATTTACATTTTACAGTTTCTGTGCGACCACATTCATTTTCAGTACCTGGATCTGTTGTCTGCAGGGTCCTGTGGGTGAGAGGGGGCAGAAAGGTGAAGCTGGCCAACAAGGACAACAGGTAACAACTGTTCACCTGATATCCGATGTTTAATCTGGGATTATTCTTCTTTTCACTTTTTAAATTGATTTTTTTTTTTTTTTTTTTTTTTTTTTTTTTTTTTGGAAAGGCCGGATTTTTTTTTTTAAAAATTTTATTTTTTATCAAAT
>NW_015113019.1:74871-81106 GCF_001443285.1 Poecilia latipinna
TTTTAACTTGGGTTATTTTTCTTTTTTCTTTTTTAAATTTTTTTTTTTTTTTTTTTTTTTTTTTTTTTTTTTTGCAGTAAGGCCAGATTATTTGTTCATAGAATGTTAATTGATCATGACATTCCTGAGAGATTTTAGTAAATATTGATATGGTAGCGATTTAAAGAACTTATTTCACGTTTTTTCTCAGGGTATACCTGGAAGACCTGGCCCTGCAGGAAGAGAAGGACCTCCAGGACCCAGGGTCAGTTCCTCTTAATATTACAATCTTTCAGTAGTGGAAATGTGAAACAACTCGAGCTCTTTAAAGTATTTTGAAGACTCCATGAAAAAAATGATTATTGCTGACATTAAATAGTCAAAGTCTACCTCTGGCTTTATAATTTACTTTCACCTCTACAGGGACTTATAGGCAAAGACGGCCCACAGGGCAGACAGGGACCGCCAGGAACTATGGTGAGACCTGCATAAAATCCCTCCAGTATTGAAGTTCATTTGTATTAAAACTATTGCTGGAGCAAATGTGTTTCTGTGCCTCCAAATACAGAAGCAAAATAACATAATTGCTTATTTCTAAAATGCAGTTAACTCATTTGTATATTCAGAATGTGTTATTATTTGGGCATTTGTTGCTTCAAATACAGAACCTCTGAATGTCTTTTCTGGCAGTTTGGTCTGAGAATGTATTTTTTGAAATAGTTTCAAATTATTTCTTTAAACAAAATTTGCAAAAGAAATTGAAGGATAAATTATGAGATATTTCATTGCTAGTGGTTATTGGCTGTGTGATTAAATTGGGTGAACTCTCTTTAGGTAGAAAGAAAACTTGATAATATGCAGAAGAGAAATTGCTCATACAAAACCATTGATTTCAACTGATTTTTTTCCTTCTGTGTGCTCAGGGGACTCCAGGAGCTCCTGGATCTCCTGGAAATACCGGCCCCCAAGGAAAACAGGGAACCCTGGGACCACCAGTGAGTCTGGAGATCATACCGACCTGTCGTGAACTTTTTTTTCTTGGTTTGCATTTATTAAAGAGAACATATTCTTTTATATCTAGTGCTGTGCAAATATCCCAGAGGCAGCAGGACGTAGCGTCAGTCAGGCTTAGCAGAGTGTGTCAGACAGCCTGGGAGCCGGTAAGGTGGCTAACGGGGGATTAATGGCTCCCTGTCCAGTCTGTCTATGACCGTATTTGATACGCAGACACCCAAATGAAAGGCAGAGTGAAGAGTATTCAAGCTGACACAAAGGCAGACATCTGAGTTCAGATTATATTGTGAGAAGAACTTCAACAGTTTAACCCTTTGTGTTATGCTTAAATAGCGGCACTGACAACTTCTCTATCAAGAGCTTTCACCAACTCTTTTTACAGCATGAACAGCTTATTAAGTCATTTTTCAACCTAGATCACCCATTAATGAATTTCTAATGCATTACAAAGACTCAACTTTGGTTCAACAAATGTTAAGTTGGATTTTTAAAATTGCAATCTGCAAAATTCAAGCCAAAGCAAAGAAGAAAAAATCTCTAAGGCGATTTAAACACATCTTTCTCTGGCATTTTGTCTTGGTTTGTTTTCTCTGCTTTGGCATTTATTTGCGTTTGAGTGAAAGGAAACCACATTTTCATAGCAGCGCCAAAGAAGAAACAAGACTCTGTGGGAGGCGATAAAAGCTGCTGATAAATGAGTTTGCATCGCTTTGATAAAATGTTGTCAAGCATGTAATCATCGCTGCGTGGGCGGACTGCAGAGAGCACTCATCAGCTAATTACGGCACCACTGTTAAGTTATTGCTCTTAATGAGGACTTGGTGGAGAAAAATACCGAGCAGTGAGTGTCGGGGATTGACACAGTTTCTAAAACAATAAATCTCTGCAATTTTCTTGCTTTTGTTGTTTCTTTATTTTGTGCTTTTGATTTTCTATAAATGATGTTTAGTCTGGAATAAATTTCTACATATTTTCTTTACCTTGTTTACATATTAAGCATGAAGTTAAGGTAAAGATTAGACTCTGCCAAAGTCTGAAAAATATCACAATAAATAAATATTTTAATGTAGCATAATCTGACATTGAAAAAATGGAATGAAATCCAACTTTTAAATTTAATAAATGTATTTGCTGGTCAAAAATATTGTATATTAAGAAAAATCTACAGTGCTACTTTATGTGTCTGAAGCTGTTTCTAATGTTTCTCATTTTCTAGTCAGGCATATGCATACCCACAAGTCATTGGTATAAATATAAATATTCCATAATAAAGAGGCTGATTTGTCTTAACCAGTCTACAAAACACAATGTAAGTCAGGCCAGTGTGAACAAATGCTAAATGCCACTGGAACTACCACTGGAACTGTGTGTTTTTGAACAACAGGACGTTGAGGAGGGTCTGCTGTCACTCAAAGAAAGAATATGTGAATATTCTTCTTTTGGCACCACAAAAAAATCAATGCATATGGCTAAACAACAAGACATGGTTCACTAATCACTAAATCAACCTTCTTCCATGACTTTCTCAGTTCTTTGACCTAAAGCTCATATAAAATATGTGAACTGAGCTGAATAAAAGAGTGTATCAGACAGTCTGATACAGATGGCCCTGCAGCATAGTGCAGTCTGACGTCTGTGAGCTCATGACAGTTGATCAAAATATGAGCTTTTTATACGCTGCTAAATGTTAACCTTTTCATGGCTATAATGAGTTAGATGTAGAGATATGTGAATAGAAATGCAGTGGGAAAGGGTTTTTTTTGTATTTTCCAATAAACTTTGTCTTTCTGAAGACTTTCACAGCTTCTATTGAGATGAATTTTGCTTTGAGGTCAATGAAGTCTGAAAACCATATTTCCTCTGAGTCAAAGTCTACATCATGTACATTATTTGTATGTTTATTGTTGTTAATGTTATATTTTACCTGTTTTATTGCAGGGTCCACCAGGAACAAAGGGAGAGAAAGGTGAACGGGTAGGTGTCTTTTTCTTATCTTATTTTGAATAAGATAACAATGAAAGTGAATGAAAGTATCATAAATATTACATTAGCTGTAATGTTTTGTTCAAATGTTCAGGTAAAGTAATTTCTCAAAACATCTTAAATGAAGGACAGTTGAACATAGCATACATTAACCAAGTTATGATTAATAAACATGGATGAGAAGCTGGAAGTCTCAAACTACATTAAATGATCTTTACTCCGTCTACAGGGTGACCTCCAGTCAACGGCGTCAGTTCAGGCCATTGCCAGACAAGTCTGTGAGCAGCTGATCCAAAGTAAGTTAGGAAGAGAGGATGACATGGAGACATGGGCCTTAAAATAAGTCCAGGATTTTCTTTGACATTGATTATATTCATAGAATCACAAACATGAGGGTTTGTTTTGTGTAAAAGCAAAAATCTAAGAGAACCCTTACTCTGTTGTTCACAGTCACACTTTATTATCTGAAGAATAATAGTAGTTGAACAGTCAAAGGTTTAACTCTTCCCTTTAATCCATTGATCTGCTTTTGTTCTCCATCATGTGTTGCTCTTACTCAACAAATTTCATAATGCGACTTGACTTTCTCCTTTTCTTGTCCCTTTTCCAGGTCACATGTCGCGCTACAACACTATCTTGAACCAAGCGCCCAGTCCACCAGTGTCCATCCGCACAGTGCCTGGACCTCCAGGAGAACCTGGTCGTGAAGGTGCCCCGGGACCCCAGGGAGAACAGGGACCACCAGGAAGGCCAGGCTTTCCTGGCCAGAATGGTCAAAATGGAAATCCTGGAGAACGAGGTGAAGCAGTGAAAGTTGCAGAGAACGTTTGGCTTTGAGATGTTTCAGATACTGAAGATCAAAAGTTGTCGTACAAATAGAAGTGTATTTGTTATGTAAATAGAGATATTCTCCACCCCCATCTGGACTATTATCACATAATAACCTCAAACATCCACACAACTGAGGCGTAAGTATGCCACACACCTGCTGATGCATATTCAATATGTACCAACCATCACATATAAAACATAGAAAAACGTTACAATCCAGTGGTTGGAGTTTTGTCAAACTAAACATACTGAATGCTAAACATTTATCTTTTTTGTACTTACTGCGTTTAAATTAATAAACCACTACATAATTTAAAATATTTTTTTTCTAAAACACATTTTTATATAGCTAAATAATTTCTGGCAGCAAGAAGTTTAAACATATTTGTGAAAGTTAACATTATGCATAAGGATTTGTTTTAAAAAGTAGAAGAATAACAATTTGTACTTTCTTTAGTCTAAAAAAAAGTGCTTGTTTCTGTTTCCAGGTCAACCAGGAGAAAAGGGGGAGAAGGGATCTGCAGGCGTTGGTGTCCAGGGCCCCAGAGGGCCTCCGGGGCCTCCTGGTAAATCATCACATTAAACCACACAGGATCCACACAGGATCTGTGCTTGATGTTTGAAGATGTTTCGTTTTTTTTCTTTAACAGTTTATATAAATATAGTGTGTATAGTTGAACTCTAACCTTTCCACTCCGTAGGTCCCCAAGGACAGGGCAGACCTGGCAGCCAGGGTCCAACAGGTCGCCCTGGAAACCCTGGAACTTCTGGTCGGCCCGGAGTTCCCGGTCCAGTCGGCCCTCCAGGACCGCCGGGATACTGTGACCAGAACTCTTGTTTGGGCTACAATGTTGGAGGTACGTAGGCTCTAAAGGAGCAATAATGATGCATGCTCCGTCGTCAGGCAACTTCAACGTCTTAATGGTTTAAACCATATAATTGAGCATGAAACTCTTTCAGTCGCCATGTTAATCTTTTCTACGGAGGGTTCTCAGGTGAAACATTTAATTCAATAAGCCGCTTTTCATCTTGAAAGGCTTCTACTGACTTAAACAGTTTGCATGTTATCAAAGTCCTCCCTCCCACTGTGTGTATTTAAAGGTGAAACATGAAACACCTTCAAATACTCAGCTATAGTACACATACCACCTTATGTGTGTGTCTGATTGTTTATGCTGCATTGTTTTATTTACATTGGTCTCGTTTTTTGAGGAAACACAAAGTGAAGCATCCAAACAACAAGGAGCCATGTGTAAACCTCCACCTCTGAGGAAAAATGAGCCTCATGATTGTTTATGCCTCTTGATTTGCTCTGAGTTCACTTAGAACATTAAACTGGACAATGAGCACTTTGTTCATTGTTGAAAAGATAATTAAATCTGCATTTTAACAAAGCAATTGTTTCTGAAAGTTCGATTCTAAAAGTGACAAGGAAGAAGGGAAATCAATGCAAATTTATGAAACATTTACTTTGCTCAAAACTGTTTCTGGCTTTTTTTGTCCCAAAAGAGGAAGTTTTGCACAAAAAAAAAAAAAAAACCTCACTTAGAAACATGTTTTTACTAACTTAGATGTACGTGTGTTCCTAAGCTGCTAGCTTTCACCACAAGCTTCTTAAGAAAACCATTAAAGTTGTAATTAATTGTAAAAAAACACAGAGAAAGAAAACACCAGACAAAATTATAGTTATTAAAAATGTTGATATAAAAACAAGAGGGGGACCAAACCATTTAGTCTTGTTTTTAAGTTCTTGCCTGCAGCATCTGTTTGAAATTGCATGATTTTCTCCACACTGGAGTAACCAAACCACAAATAAATTCTGTATTTTATCTTTTTTTCACCTGAGTTGTTATTTTACTGAGTATTATGCTAAAGATGCTCTTTGGAGGGTTTTCTGATTTCAAAAATAAACCAGAAGTCATTAGACAAAACAGAACACCTCTACAACATTACTAAGTGATCAAGTAAATTGTTGGTAATCGTTTACACCAATTATAAAAATCTCCAACATTTTATTGTTCAAAGCCCTTTGTAAGAGTCATCTTTTCCCATTTAATGCATGGTTGTGTTGATCTTTAACGTGTGCAGTCTGCATGGTACTGTACTGTAAAGCTTGTGGCAGATCCTGCATGTTTTACCCTTTCTTCTGTTTTTGTGTCTGTTTGTCCACCATCCTCTTGTCACTTCATTGTCAAGCTTCACCAGAAAATCATTATGGTGATTACTGAATTGTTTCTGCAAAGCATCAACCACAAGTTAGGACTTTAACAGCTGCTGAGACTTCAAACTGAAGAAGGTGATAAAGTTTTTGTCAGTCCATTAGCTGATTACAACTTCTACCATGGTGATATGTGCAAAACTTATGGCCAAGACAAAGGTTTCAAAAAAAAAAAAAAAAAAAAAAAAAAAAAATTTTTACCACTTCTCT
>NW_015113019.1:84321-86884 GCF_001443285.1 Poecilia latipinna
TGTGATTTACAATTTATCCCAATTGTATATGGAAAAAATTATAGGCCAAGAAAAAAGATTAAAAAAAAAAAAAAAAAAAAAAAAAAAAAACTTTTACCACTTCTCTACATGTACACGTTCACACCATAATCTTGTCATATTTTCAATATTTAGATTAGAATGAGGAAAAAAAAGGCCTCATTTTCTTTAAATATTTATTGAACAGTGATGGGTGAGTGAAGTACACATATCAAACATGCCAATTTAACTCATAGTAACACCACAATATTCACAAGTTGAACACATTAGTTATATGTTTGTGGGATACTTTTGCATGTGAAATGAGAACACAACATCAAATATTGTATTATATAAGGCTGAAGAGTTTTGAGATGAGATGAAATCGTAAACATACCTTGACCATCATCCTTCTCTGACTTTTTCTTCTAGATTACGATCATCCAGTTCCTCTTTTTTAATCCGGAATCTTTACTGACTTTGTACAAACTCCAGTAACACAGATCACCTCTGTAAAGCGACTAAGCGAGACAGAACCTAATATATATAACGCACGTTTTAACTTCAAGTAACAGAAAGTCTTGAGAGAGAGATTAATTTTGTGGCGTTGTGACAGTCTGAATGTAAGCTAATGGATAACAAATCTAATATTTGCTAATGAGATATGTTTTTTTTTTTTTATAAAATCAAATGTTACTTACTCTAACTTTAATCTTCAAGCAGTTTATCCAGAACTTCTTCTAACTTGCCCATAGTCCTATGACTCCATAACCTTGGTACTCATGGCTTGGTAACTCTTGCTAACTCTTGTTCTTCTTTCTTTTACTCCTTCCTTTTTATCTCTATTCATCCTTATGTTAACCCAAATAAATCCCAACAAATTGCCCTCCAAACACTCTTTTCCTTGGTGATGGGAATCGACTACCTTTCTTTGGGGCGCTCACTGACTGCTTGCTCAACTTGGTGGCACTGGTGGGATCACTTCCTGGGTGACTGGCCACGCAGAAGGGGAAGAGATCACTGACGTCCGCGGTATCCCTCCAGTCCAACTTCCGTCCAGCGTTTTCCAAAACTACGGAGAGGCAGAAGAGGATGACCCATACCGCTACTACCAGCCCAATTACCCAGCTCCTCAACCCGTCTCGCCTGATGACCCCGCGCTGGCGCTGGACGATGTCGAGCTGAGGTCCCCCGGCGTGTACCGCAGCAAACGGAGCACAAAGGCGGAAGAGGAGCAAGCCGGGACAAAGAGGAGAATAAAGAGAGGAGTGAAGAATCTTCCTAAACTAACTAACTGAGAGGAGGAAGCTGGAGGACAGAGGGACGCTTGCTCTTTGTGATTGGAAGGCTTGGAGCCATTATGAACTAATCAACAAGTGCCTGATGTAGGGGGTTTCTTATGGACATTGGAGATGGAACGGGAGGGGTAATGAGGTTGGGAAAACTTAACTCATCTATGCTATTGAATTAACTTCAACAGAACAGATTTATTTAGCTTTATTCATTTTGTTTAGGTCAAGCAAAGTGCTCAGAAAGGTACTGAACTTTTGTTCATAGTACCCAAAAACTGTCAGTATTCAATTTATCGATTTGTTTTCAGGTCTTTCGGTTTTTCAGCTGGTTGTTTAAGTGCCTCCTAGTGTTTTTTCTGGTACTTTGATGGTAAAGTAAAGTATCTTTTGTTTGAAGGTCTCTTTTGATGTCTGTTAGCCATGGAACGATTTGCTTGAGCCTTCCATTTGTTTATTTAACCAGTGAACATGTAAAATGGTTTTACAGTGCAACATTTCCTGTAATCCTTTCTTTTGGCCATGTTTGCATCAAGCTGTGTGATTTACACCCCACCCCTCTGTTTTGAAGGCACGTACAAATTGCAGCCAGGGATTTTTCCATCTTCACAACTGGTATTTGTGGAGTTTTGCATGTTTTTATTTCATTTTAACATGTGATGTATTCATTTCTGACCTGATAAAGCCACAGATACACCTAACCTACATATCAAGATGGTTTTATGAATGCTTATTGATATAATATTAAGCTAATACATGTATGTTTGAGAAGGTTGATTAAACTAAAACTTTATAAATCCATAGATAATGTGGGCAAAAAACAGACAGACTGCTGTTTCTCACCTGTTGCCTTTTAATTTTACCAGTTAATTTTTTTTCAACATTTCCTGTTTGTATTTGTAATCAGTTAGCCATCTGTTCCAGAGAAAATACTCTACATCCATTTCTTTTTTTTAATTTTAGGTCAGCTTTAGAACATAAATGAGTAAAAATAAATTAAGCACACTAATTCCATATGCATGATTGGTTTATTATCTTAGTTTTCATGCTGTACCTTTTTTTTTGACTCCCGTTTTCCTTGTCGGTGTGATTAAATTATATCCAATCACATTTTCAATTTTGTAAATGTTTCCTCCATTTGGTTTTTTTCTGAAGCCTTTGGTCTGTTACTGCAGCATCTGATCAGAATGTTTAAAACTAAAAAAAAAAAAAAAAAAAAAAAAAAGGAAGAAATTTTTTTTTTCTTGGGTGTTGTTTTTTTCAAACAAAAAAAACGA
>NW_015113019.1:89936-99190 GCF_001443285.1 Poecilia latipinna
TGTTTTCTCCATTTGGGTTTTTTCTTAAGCCTTTGGGCTTTTTCTGCAGCCTCTGAATAAAAATTTTAAAAAAAAAAAAAAAAAAAAAAAAAAAAATCAAGGAAGTAATTTATTTTTTACTTGGTGTTGATTTTCTCAGAACAATAAAACTGAAGTACAAGCGTTTGGAGTTGTGTCTGTGTGTGGTCTGGTTAATTGTGATGCTGTCCCTCAGCAGGGAATGCGACTGAACTGGGGAGAATAATTAAACTCGAACAGGAAGCTCTAAAATGAGCACTGAGGCTGCGGGAAGCTGATTGAACACCTGGCAGAAAAGCTGGACCACCTAGCTCTCTATCGCTCCTTCATCCTCTGGTCTGAGAGTGGAAATCTCAGGGCAAACTGAGAATAATTTTATATTTGAGGTTGAATCCCCAACAGGTGGTAAAGCGTTCAGCTGTGCTGTGTCTGACTGAACTCGGTACTGCACCTGTTTCAAAGCAGTGGCTGAAATTAAAACTGCAGAGGTCAAAGCTTTCAACCTTATGCGCCAAAAATTTCAAATTTTCTTCAGTGTCTTACAGTAAGTGAATAATAATTTATCAACGTGTTTATGTTTCAAATGTTTTAAATGCCACATTGTCTTTCTGTAATGGTTATAGTAAGTTATGAACTCACTCCAGTCATAGCAGCTCCAGAACATGCTGTAAAACTATCAGGATCTTTCTTATTCAAAGAGCTAAAAATACTTGCAATAAGTGCTCTTGATTCGCATGAAAAAAATGCTCCTTTTTTCAACATATGTGATACAGAATCATCTAAAAATGAAAATGCTCTTCTTGAATATAATTTCTTCCTGTTCATTTCTAGTGTAACAAAGTAGAAACGAGTCTGAGAGTCAGATACCAGGTCATAACTTTGACCCCCTCCACTCTTCAGGGGCCTGACTCCAACTGATTCCTCCTTCCTATTAACAATGTCCCTCAGGCTCCAACTATCTGCTCCAGTCAGGTTTGCTCTCATTTATCCATTTTATAGCTTTTCATGACCTGAATTTGTTGTTGTCTTGGGAATCTTATTCAGGGATGGTTTAGGTTCAGTTTCTCTATCGCCCCCATGATGTTTGAATCTTTGTACCACTGGGAACTTCTGGAGGGTTAAAGTTCTAGATAATGATAACAGTTCACATTTATCCTAACTCTATTAAGTCAATTAAATATTACTTATCCTATTTTCCCATGGAGAATGCACAATCCCCTTAACAACTTGCATTAAAATTGTAATTAAAACGTGTGGGAAATCTTTTATAATTACAACAAACATTCACGCTGCCATAAATTGGTACAGTAACTTTATAGATGTCATATTAGGAGTGATGAGACAAAAGTGGAAACTTTAAATGATTTTTTTAAGTCTGCTTCATTTTAATTATTTGAATTCCAATTTTTTCACAAACTTTGATGCCATTGTCAAGCAAAGAAGATCATCAGCCTACGGTACATAATATATTTTTTATGCTGATTATGCTGGTTTATGTTGAAAGAGATTCAACAGAGAACTAAAGTACAGCTTTAGCCAGACAATTGGGTAAAACAGATTTTCGTAGAATATTACTAATAAACTCAAAAGTGCTGCTTTTACATCAAATGTTTGTCCCAACAGCTTCTGTTTTATCAGACACAACTAACCTGTGATTATTGATAATTGGTTTATTTACTACCTAAAGTCCATCTGTGTTTGCATATTTTACATATGTGTTGGGTTTCTAATTACATGGTATTCCATTCTAAAGCTCTATTCATACAAGGTCTGGGTTATTTGTATAGCACATTTCAGCAACAATGTAGTTCAAAGTGCTTTACGTAATTTAAGAAAGGCCAAATCCTTTTAACTCTTGAGCAATAACAGCATAACAAAGCAGTACTTTAAAAATCCTAGAAAAATAATGTATTGCAAAATGTCTATTAGTGTAAAAATAGGCAGACGAAGCATTGAAATATACCCATAAATACATTGTATTTTTCTTCTTTTGCAGAATTTTATTATCTTTAGCAAAGCAAAGTACTGTTATAAAACCTTTATATGTATTTCCAGAATAAGTAGAGGTTCTTTACCACATCTAAGCTGGAAAACATCAGCTGCCACTGGGTTTCTGTAGTTTGGCTTTAGTTGTCATGGTTAAGGAATGAGTTCTGGTGACGAGGATTTTCACAGAAATAAAAGTGTGTGTGTGTGTGTGGGTGTGTGTGCGTGTGTGTGGGTGTGTGTGTGCGGATGGGTGTTTTTGGATGTGTTACAATAGAAAGCAGAAGCCTTGCAGAGTGCCTCGTCTGTGGGGCTCAGCAGGTGGGGAGCCTCGTTGGTGTGAGGAGTGTGTTGAAGTGAGTGTGTCATTCATTCATGTTCACAGATTTGAATCTTTGAGCAAAAAATTTTTTCGTTCAGGTCTCCACGGAAACATCCTGAATCTAAGCAGCTGCAACTAAGGATGCTCAGTTTGTTCTGGCAGCGACTGCTCCATTTTAATGTCTGAATTGTTTGAACTGCATCTAATTAGTGGCTTGATCTTTGTATTTCTTGCACTCATCAGATGTTTCTCACCCAAGCAGTGGTTAATATGCAAAGAAATTAACCTTTAGTGGTTTTGTATGAAGTCTTTGGGTGTCGTATAGTAAATGGTTCAAAAATAAAATGAATGAGGGGTAAATTTTCTGAATCAGTGCATAAAAATCTAGGCTAGTGGTTTGACTCATTGCCAACATTAATTGTGTTATTTAGAAGCCATTTGTGTTTCTCATTAGCATATAGTGAACTACATGTTCTGTAATTGTTCGCACAAACCTCAACTTCCTGCACAACGGCGCTCAAATGTCATAGTAGTGGCAAAATAAAGCAGGTTCTTGATTTAGTACATGTTATGCAGAGGCTTTGTGGGTGCTGATGAAGGTTCACATTAGTATGCCCCATAAATGGAGCCACATTTGTGAGGAAATGCATTTGTGGTTTGAGCAGCAGAGCCGAGTACAGAGGCTGCACCCATCATAAACCTGACGAATTCTTTCAGCTTACTCTGCTTAACACCTGTGTTTGGTGTCTTTTTTTTTTTTTTTTTTTGGATTGCAAAATTTAGATTTGAAGAAAACAATATTTTTACTTTGAAAATGCATCCATTTAACAAATAAAAAACATAGTCTGTCTCGAAGCTGTACAGGTCGCCGGCTTGGTCGCACACAGCTGTGGGATTACATCTGATGCAGCTTTTGTTGCTGAATGCATAACATCCATTGCATCCTCTCAGCTCCCAAATTTTGGATCTACTCTATTATAGGTGTGGGTTATATGATAACATAATAATACTTTTGAATTGTATTTAGTCTTTTAAAGCAGATATGTTTTAAAGGGGGCAAATAAGGCAACATTTTATTCTGTGGATTTTTATTTTTTCCATTTAACTGAAGCATAGTTGCATCATTAACCAGGGTTTCCTAAAAGGGAATTATAAGGAAGCTTAAAGCAAAAGAGCTTAAAAGCAAACATGAGAAAAAGAAGATCCAATTAAAGGCCGAGCAGGAAGAGATGAGAGCGCAGTGAAGCACCTCCACTTTACATCTGCTTAGATGAATTTCCATTGAAGTCCAATAATTAAACATTAAGTGATTCGTCCACAGAAGCAGTCTAATAGTTTCTAAGGAGGATTCTTTCTCAGGATAATTCTCTCCTCAGGCAAAACAAGAATTCTGCTCCTCTTCATCGTGTTTTCTTTTCATTTGACGTGTGATGTTCAGGGCTTTAAAACCGCACCGACAGACACCAATGATAGAAAAAATGAATAAACGCTGTTTGATGTTGTAGAATCACACAGTTCATGTTTAAACTTGCCTTTGTTTCTCAAATAAAACATCACTGAGGGAGGAAGACGGGGAGCGAGGAAAGGCCTCACACAGAGACCAAAGGCTGCAGCACTTCCTTCTTTACGTTTCATGAATCACTTATATGCATCTGAATCTCAGGAAGTTCTTCCACAGCTTATTTACAAAGAAGGTATTTAGATCTGACCGCCATGTTCATCCTTTCTTCCACTTCATTTTTTTTTTCTTTTTTCTCATCAAAGTTAAGTGTTTTATGCATTTGTCCTTTTTTAATTGCTTGCAGGACTTTGAAAAGCTTCATTAACAGTGGCCTAAGTGTCAGTGGCTGTGACTCTGTTTAAAAGGCAAAAGCAACAGATTAAAAAGATAGATTCATGTGTGAAATCATAGGTGTGAATTATGTGACTGTTACAGTGAAAAGGTAACAAATGTGGAAAATAAGTTAAGGATTTTCAGTGTTTTTCAGGTCCTGTCTTTACGTTTTTGGACCTACGTTTCTGCAGCTCCTGATTTTAAAAGGAGATTGACTCTCAGGTTTGGTCTACAGCCACAAACCACAGCAACATCCACATTTATAGACATCCCTGATAAAGATGTCTGTAAAAGAAACATAAACTCACATTGACAAATTTGAATAATTCCAGGCCTGAATGCAATTGACAGCATCTCCTGCTGTTTGTAGAAACCCCAGTTCATTTATTTTTAGTAATTTTTCTGGGTCCCACAAAGTGATGTTGTCAAATAACTATAGTAATGTGTTTTTCTCCCCACAATGAATAAATGCACTCAGACTAAGTTTCTTATTGTGAGACAATAAAAGATTGAATTATTTTAAGACCGTTAACACCAGGTCTGCAAGTTGGTTAAGCTTCTGCGGATGAAGAGACCACATTGTAACACAACATTCACAAACACCTCCATCTTTAAATTGCTGCAGGTAACTCACTTTTTTCAGCACATTTTATTTTTATGCACCACTTGAAATCTAAGCAGGAAATGGTACCCAGAAGAAATAGACAAAACCACTAAGAGTAACCTGCTAGTGTAAACACAAGGAAAGAAAACAGGTAAAATAAATCATCACCACTTATACGTTTGTTTGTCCAGCTGCTGAATATTTTCAAGCTTGAAGGAAGGACATTCGTGATTGCACGTCATCCTCCTAATAACCACGAGTGCATAAATACAATAATTAGAACCACTTTAGTTGTGATTTGCTTGATTATAATTATCTCAACAGTTAAAGCAGGACTCTTCATGCAGCTTGGAGAGAAAGATTGTTGTTGTCTTTTCTTTTTTTTCAGTTTTAAAGGAATCAGAGCACTTTTTACTCATTTTGACACTTATTTTATTTTATGTGTTTATGTATGTGTGATTGAATTGAAATGTTTTTTTGGTTGTGCCTCGAGACGACATTGGTTGTGAATTGGTGCTTTGCGAAAAATTAACTGAACTGAATTATTATAAAGGATTAAAATCTACTACATTCTCATTTTTAATTATATTTTTTTCAGACATATGTTTATTGAACTTCATTTGCAAAGAGGGTGAGAGATATAAAATGTAGTACCAGCAACAGTGTACAAAATATAGCTCAAACAGCAAATAAAAAGATACAACTGAATAAACTTATAATATTATAACCAGAGGGGGAATAAAATTATAAAATATTAATAAATAATAGTTACAGGAGACTAAAAGAACGAATGTATATTTTTATATTAAGTCTTTGGGAGGCATTTGAAACAAATAATTCAATGTAAATGTGGTGCCCTTAAAATGATGAAATGCTGCCATCTTGTGGTTATGTTCATGTCTAACAATAAACATTTAGAGCTCGGGGGGCGGAGGTTTACGGGCATGGCTGTAATGAGTTATTTCCGTTCATTTACTTTCTTATTTCAAAAGTAAATAAGGGAAATGAGGCTTGGTGGTAAAACAGGTACAACATATACAGAGGCTTCAGTTTTACTCCTTCAGAGCAGAGGACCGGTTTCATTCCTGACCATAAGGGTCATTGGCAGCACTACTTCTTCTTGCTCTTCCTTCTGTTTGCAGTTGTATTAGTGCCACAAAAAAACTTTGAAAGTAAATAAGATATTATTATGACTCATACTTTGAAAAATCCATCATGATTACATTTCGTGACCTCTAGATTTTTCACATTTGTCATCAAAATGTTAATCATTTGTCTTGTCTTGAGATATTAAGTGATTGTATTGGTAGTTGCTGTGAGATTTTTTTTTATTTTTATTTTTTTTATAAAAAAGTACTTTAACCTATTTTCTCCATGTCTCAGAGTTTTTTTTTTTTGTTTTTTTTTTTAAGGGAATGCCGGATTAACCTCCCAGAAAGCAGACGGCTCTAAACTCAGACAGGCGTTTTGGCCTAAAAACGAGGTTTTGACAGAGTGCCAGATGGGTCTGCTAGACGGAGGTCAGAGGACCTCTCATTGTGATACTTAGCATTGATATTACAGAGTAAACCCAGAGCGTTTGAAGCTCCTGGACAGCTGCCTCCTGTGCACTTTGTGGGTAATCCTGCCTGCCTATTGGAAAAGCTATCACAAAACATTACAGGAGTTTCATTTGATGTGGAATTATTATTATTACTGCAACGTCATCTATAATTTGCAAACAGCTGTTCACATTTTTTCATTTCTATGTCTGTGTTTTACCTTAGATTCACGGTTTAAAATGATGCAAAGTGTTTGAGGTTGATGATTTTTAACGTGATTAAGATGTTACTGTCATAAACCAGATATTCACGTCCTTTCAAAAAATGTATTTAAATTCAATTTTCCCTGGTTTAAGCTGTGCTCTTATAGCCTGAAAAGATACATGATGTTTCTTTGCACCTCTGAGTGGCAATAAGGTTATTTAAAAAATACTAAACCCTGAAAGCTTCAATTTTTCACAGTCAAAATGAGCAAATGTGAACATGTGCTGACTTATATCTACTGCCCTCTAGAGGTGTATTATAATGTGTATTTTCACAAATATCACTGAAAAGTGCATTTATTCCCTTAATTCAAGCATGAATCGCTTTAATATTTCTCAGTAGACCACTCCTCTGACCCTAGATTTGATAAAACTGAGTCACCAACAGCAGTAGATGGCATGATCCACAAATCATCCCTAAATGTGGAAACTTCATGTTTGACCTCAAGCAAGTTGAATTATCTGCATCTCTTCTCTTCCTCCAGGGTCGGGTCCTTCATTGTCAAATGAATTATAACATTTACTTTCATTTCACTGGAGAACGATGTGTCATTGAAAAAAAAAACACAGTTCCTGTTTCTCCTTTGGAAAAGTAAGATGCTTCTGACATGGTTTCTGGTTCAGCAGTGGTTCAACACAACAGCTGTAGTTTCGTGAATACATCCACATGTGATGGATCTTGAAGCTGCATTTGATGACTTGAAAATCTTCCCAAAACCTTTGAATGAGATTTGTTTCGCAAGGATTCTTGTTGCTTTTCAACCACATTTTTTTCCCTTCCACTTAGATTCCCATGAGAAACCCATAAAATGTTAATATACTATGTAATTTGCATCCACTCTGTTTCCCCTCTTTTGAATCTGTTGTGTTATTGTAAAGAGCATCCTGTGAAGAGTCATAAGTTTTACAGTCTCGTGATAGTTTTCCTTGGCTGTGCATTTTGTTTCACATCCATCTGTTTTCCATGCCCATTTCATTCTTGTAGAGTCACATAGAGGCTCCTGCCTGTTTTCAGTGGTCAATTGGCAAGAGGCAAAGTTCACCCTGGACAGGTCAATACTCTCATCGCAGGGTCATGGAGAGACAGAAAGGGCACACACTCTCTCACCTGAAGGCAAATTAAATTGTCCAATTCTGCAAAAGTGCATGTTTTTGGACTGGGTTGAAGGAAAATGCTACATATCTACAGGAAAAACACGTAACTCCCACGCAAAAAAGCCCCGACTGAGATTGAAACCCAAATCTTCCTTTGCAAAGGATAACAAAGCTAACACCCACATTACAATCCCTTCTTTTTGGAGATGGAGATGGGTAAGTCCCCGTGGACAAGCATGTACAGACGATGGATTGATTGATTATGCAGCAGTGCAGGGACCAACAACTCTCAAGCCTATCAAAACCTGAAAGGTGGTAAAACACCAGAGGGACTGTCCAGCGTAAAGGTCAGCTTAACATCAAAATACACTGACAGGGCACTGATGGAGAAAGTTAGCAGCAACTCAGACTCACTTTTCAAATGCTTTCTGGAGAAATGAGATCATGTAAAGTTCAAGTTGTTTAGCCACAACAATAAGAAGAGGCGTTCTGACCCAGGAACATGGTACCAGCTGTCAAGCATGGTGGGAGCAGCATCATGCTGAGGGTTTCTTTGGCTACCAGTATATAAAATTAATTTAAATTTCTAGTGAATAGTTGAAAATTGGATGTTTCAAATGGTAGAATGATCTAAAACTCTCAACAAAACTGGATTTGTCACACATAACACTAATATAAACTCAATTGTGTTGAAAATGTGTTAAAGACAGGGTTCACACAACACCAACATAGTCTTAGTGAACTCTTCGAATTCATCCAAGAACAGTGGTCCAGTATCCATTAAAGTTATGTGTATAATATATACTGAAAAAAATCAATTGTTCAAATGCAATCTTAAAAGCCTAAAATTAATAACCCATTAAAATAAATTTTACATTAACATCTTGTCGCCAACGATCTTATTCTCATTTAGGAGAAAATGCATTTTTTCTCAGCAATTCTATGTTTTCTCAAAAACTATTTTGACTGCATGACATATTTATTACTAGGGAAAAGGCTAAAGTGTCACTTTCATCTATTGTGATTTGACTGAATCAGTTATTTTTGCTCATGTCATAACAGATCTCCATGAACTTTTAAAATATGAATTGAAGGGGAAAAAAATGATCTACTCCCCAAAATGTTTTCTGGTGTGATTAGAAATTCAGGACTCATCTTCTTTAATTTACAGATAAAGAGATCAAACTGACTAACATAATGACTGTGACTCCTGAACCAAATGCCTTCTGTGATATTTTTAACAGCAATAAAATATCCGTTAATCCGACACATGTGGTTCACATTTCAGTCAAAATCCACTGCAACAAATTACATTAAATCAGATTTAAGTGGAATCACAGTAATAAAATACATGTGACTGAAGCTCCTGTTATAGAAACCTGAACTTTGGGTGAAATAACTGTCATGTCATGTGGAAGAATCATAGTTTTGAAAGAGTACAAAGATGTCTGTGTTTCTGCATGATAGCTTAATGTCTGTATTTGGTCATGAATTAACTGAGGGAAATGTCAAATGTTAAGTAACTTTGTACGTTGCCAGCTTGTGTGGGCATTTTTGTGCTTTCATTTATATATATATATATATATATATA
>NW_015113019.1:102454-105770 GCF_001443285.1 Poecilia latipinna
TTTTTCCTTGCGTACATCTAATATATGAACATATATATATATATATATATATATATATATATATATATA
The DNA here is from genome assembly GCF_001443285.1 of Poecilia latipinna. Taxonomy (NCBI): domain Eukaryota; kingdom Metazoa; phylum Chordata; class Actinopteri; order Cyprinodontiformes; family Poeciliidae; genus Poecilia; species Poecilia latipinna. Next base: position 102,524 of record NW_015113019.1, read on the forward strand.
TATATATATATATATATAGAGAGAGAGAGAGAGATAGATAGATAGATAGATAGATAGATAGATAGATAGATAGATAGATAGATAGATAGATAGATAGATAGAGTTATTTTTATATATATGCAGGTTAGTTGTGAACTAAGTTTATAGGATTACGCTGTTTTTTCTGCAGCATAGATGGACCGAATTGTATGCATCTCCCTAAAGATAACTCTATAAAGAAATTGATAGCGGTCAAATAACTCCCACAAAAATCCTAATTATTTTGTGACAAAAAAAAAAAAAAAGTTGTTGCAGATGAAAGAAGGGAGTTTCGTGACCAGGATCGACCTAAACTTTAATGAGGGCCTGGGTAGAATTTTTGCTGCCTAGCTCCCAAAATGTGTTGCGGATGCCTGATTGTCTGCATATGTTGTATTTTCTTATTAATAAATGAGCTGACAATGAGTTTCTTAAGTTGGTTGCCAGGCAGAATACGTTTTTAGAAAACATGTTTCTCTGTTCAAAGAACAAATTAGCAAGGCTTTAACAGGTTTTAAACATAAACGACACAAACTGGCATGTAACAGTGTTCAACAGCATTGAACTCTTACATAGCCACATAATTATTTCTAAAAAATTGTGATAAATTTTCAGAAATGGAGCTGAAAAAGTTTTTAGTTAATTAGTTTCAGAAATTTTTACTATGTTTTGAAGAAAGGAATTGTTGCCCTAAAACCTTTCAGTAAGATTTATTTGAACCTTTATTTAACCAGGTAAATTGCTTGAGAACATTTTTTAATTTACAACTGATATGAACATGACATCAGCTTGTTGATTACCTAAGACTTCTTTTCAAAATTAGGATCAATTTTGGAGAACATAATAGGCTAAGGGAGTAAAATTATATCTGACTGCAGGATGTCCTTTCAAACATAGATGGGAAGTTTAAGGCTCCATACACACCAGATCCTCCTGCAGTAAGTGGACAAATGTATCGTACATGCCAGCTTCTCCAGCCATCACTGACATGTTGGGTCTGAAAAACACTCATCTAGGAATTGTTAAGCCCAAATGTTTTACTCAAGTGTTGTTATGCGAAACAGGTGATGCAGCTCTGCACCTCTTTCGACTTGGAGTAAATACAAAAACAAGGGAACAAACAAAAGGCAGCTGAGCAGAAAAACTCCTGCCTGCTCTGAGCTCACAAGACGTGTTGCGTGTAAAGCCAGTGGGGATGATCATCCATGCAAAATGTGATAAACTCCAGCTCATTCCACGTCACGCACACTCTGAATTAACAGCAACTCAGGGCCATGGCCCTGACGTTTGTGGTTATCGACGCTCTCTGCAGCAGACGATGATCATGTGTGTGTGTGTGTGTGCGTATGCGGGTGTGTGTGTGCGTGTGTGTGTGTGTGTGTGTCTGTGCATTAATAATGAATCCTCACTTCATTTGTATGTAAATGTGTCCGGACAGCACTCTGCTTTTTTCCTCCTGTGATGAATAAAGCATCAAGGAGGGATCCAGAGCAGCAGAGTGAGGCAGGTGACTTACTAATGAGCATCAACAGAGAGAAGGAGCCAAGCCAGCGACTCGGAATGACCTGCAGGAGGACAGGGAGAGGAGCTGCATCCTCCAGCCGAGGGAAGGGCGACAACCTGTTGTCACTGCAACATGCTGCAATGTATATGTGGCATGCTTTCAGGCAGTATTCTGTGATAAGTGATTTAAAGAGTATTAAAACTTTAACAACAGTTTTTACTGTGACACTGACCTTTGCTGACCTAAAGTTAGATATTGGGGCACATTCCTGCTATTTGTATGTGATTTTTTTGCTCATTTTCACTTTTCACAAATTGTTGCACCAGGAATAAAAAAAATATATAATCTTTGAGTCACAACTAAATGTGACTGCATTCCTCCAGTTTTTTCCTCTAATTTCTTTTCATTAACATGCTATTTTCACAGCTTGCTCTGCTCCAATTAATTAAGAGCAACACTCATCTGTGGTGTCAAGCATTCTCTGACACCCGTGGCACACAGCTGCTGCTGTGAACAGGGAGGTGAAGTGGGTCATAAATGCTTGATGTTTGCGAGATGCTTGTTTGTATCATTCCCAAAGGTGAATGTCATCAGAATTTATTTTTCTATTTTAGTTGGAACACACAAAACAAATTGTATTGCATATTGCATATTGTATGTATATATTTAAATATATGTACGTTTTGTAGAATTTATATAGAATTTGCATATTAATATATTAGTTTTTGTTGTATTTTTTTATTTTTTGGATTTATAAAATGTAGTATACATGATAGAACATGTAATATACTATAAATTAGTCTATTAATTCATAGTAATTTTGTTAGTTCACTGTATTCCAAACACCTGGGCTCTTAGAATTTTTCCTGTCAAATATAAAATGCTCAAAACTAAGAACGTTGTGGCAGCTGTCAGAAATTATTTCACTTCACCTTGAATCACCAATTGTAATATTATATTATATTATATTATATTGTATTATATTATATTATATATCGTAATGAGGTGCTTTAATTCCAGGTACAATAACGTAGTGTACTTATCAGACTGAGTGAAAGTAGCAACATTAATTAAAAGTGTCCTTGTGCAGCAGAACTCCACATCAGCTGACATGTGTCTCAGTATAAATGACTAAATCTGCTCCATGTGTGGAACAAAAAGGGGTTTGTAAATGGGTGAATATCACTTGAAGTTTGAAGTGCTTTGAATGGTTAAAAAGGACAAGGTGGATGTTCTATAGTTGGGTCCCATTTACCATTTCATGCCTGATTCAATCAGCTGTATGAGCTTCATCTGATTGTGCAGCTTTGTCTGACTGACTCATTAGGATAGTGCCTCTTCTTATAAAATGGTTATTAAAAGAGCTGGTAAATCAGTGTGACAAAAGAAAATAAAAGCTTTCTGAAATAAATGTTCTGTCATGAAAATAGAAGCATAACTTGATTTCATCCACAAAAAAAGCTACATTTAGTAAATAAATGTCTTCATTTTCGCACGTGTTCACAACATAAACACTTCTGTTCTGATTAGTTATTAAGAGAACAACTTGAGAGAACCATGGAAACGTGATGTGCAGATCATTGCAGTACATTAAACTTTAAACTTTTTTCACATTTTGTCACGTTACAGACACAAATGTCAATATATCTGTCGGGATTGTATGTTACAGATGGACCAAAACAAAGTAGTTTAGAACTGAAAAGATTAAATAGGAAATAATGATGT
>NW_015113019.1:108817-185521 GCF_001443285.1 Poecilia latipinna
TTAGTAAATAAATGTCTTCATTTTCGCACGTGTTCACAACATAAACACTTCTGTTCTGATTAGTTATTAAGAGAACAACTTGAGAGAACCATGGAAACGTGATGTGCAGATCATTGCAGTACATTAAACTTTAAACTTTTTTCACATTTTGTCACGTTACAGACACAAATGTCAATATATCTGTCGGGATTGTATGTTACAGATGGACCAAAACAAAGTAGTTTAGAACTGAAAAGATTAAATAGGAAATAATGATGTTTAGTTTTAAGCACTTCTAAGAAAAAAAAAATCTTAGAAGTGTATTCAACCCCTTAAATTCTAACATCATTAAGAAATCAGTTCAGCCAATTACCTTAAATACAGGCTATCCGTGAGTAATTTTACCTCTATAAATGTAGCTGTTGAGTGACAACTTTCTAGTTTTGTTGCACAACATTAGTGAACAAACAAGAAAGAGCAAATATGTACAGGAAAGACATGGAAAACGATATCAAAAAGAGATGTCCAAAAATGCTGCAGATATAACTGAAAAGACTTGCAGCTGTAACAGCAGGGAAAGGTGGTTGTGTAAAGTATTGACTGAGGGCGTCTGCATGCAAAGGCATGCTGCACTTTCTGATTTTCATTCAGAAACATAGAAACCATGCATCTTCTTCCCACCACATTGTATGTGCTATTTTATACTGAACTGTCACATGAAATCCTGATTAACAACATTGAAGTTTGTAGTGATAAACATCTTGCAGCTATCATTTCAACTCAGATAGTGATGAAAACATGATTAAATCTCTTACCAAAAAAAGTTATATATTATGATTAACTAACAGACTTAAAATGGATTTCTATAATTGTTGCCAGAAAACAATTGTGTCAAGCACATGAAAGATAAAAGGCGTACCAGTTATATCTTTTTAGGAAGAAAGTGGTTCTAAATGCGTTTGTTTGGAAACTACATGTTTACTGTATTTGAAACAAAGACGATTCTCACATTCCTACCTCTTATCCGCTTCAAAAGGGTTTTGACGTTTTTGCCTGAGACACAAAGTCTGCCAAGTCAGTGTCATAAGTTAGCAGTGCAGCTCCTCCCACTCAGAGTCAGAGCTCATAACCTTCATGTTTAGCTCTGTATGTATAAGCTGTAAGCCCAGGATGCAGCAGTAGAATAGAAACTATCCAGTCAAAACCACACAATTACACATAAATATTTTCTGCTTGGATTGATGTATTCAAAGTGCCCAAAAACAGTAGTTTGAACAGCCTAATCTCCACAAATATCACAGAAAGTGTGCACCGAAAGTGATATCCAGCGGATCATCATACCCTTACAACAGAATTGCCGGTGATTTTTTTTTAGATGACACACCAAGTTGTTTGCAGAGATGGCTTAGCAAAATGCATTAAAAAGTCTGGATTTGGAGGTGGAGAATGTAAAGTGGACAAGAGTGGGCAGAAGCTGTCTGGTGTTTGGCTATTTTTGATGTTAGTTCTCATATTATTTGCATATTTATTCTGCTTGGTGTGGTTTAGTCCACAAAAATGTCATTTAGGGACAACAGAAAGTGAAAGTTTTAATCATTTTTTCAGGCCTCAAAGACAACATCTCTTAAATAGAGATTACTGTTTTACTTTCTTTTTGACAAACAACGTCCAAACGACATTGTGCCTGCACAATTCTAGATTATATGTAATTCACGCAATATACTTGCGCACTAAACCCCACCTATCTTGTAATATAACATAGAAAACAAGTGTGAATGTGTTTAATATGATGTTGGACCAACTTTTAAAGCTTAGCAGCTCCTCTCCAGAAAAGCTTTGCACAAGGTTTAGCGGTGTGTTTATGGACGTTTATGACCACTCTTTAAGAATCACATGTTGTTAAAGTCCTGGCTCTGGGTATTCCCTCTCCTTTATCCCAAAGGTATTCTATCAGTTCAAGGTCAGGGCTACTTGCCGACCAGTTAAGTTCTTCCCCCTCCAAACTCGCTCATCAATGACCTTGGAAACTGTTCCGACTTTTGTTCAAACAAAGTTAAAAGCAAGAACGTTTCTAAAATGTTTTAGAATGCTGAAGCATTAACAGTGCTTCAGCACCACTGTAACTAAGGGTCAAAGGCCAAGTCCTGTGACAACCTTTATCATCCACCTGCACCAAACTTTACCCACAACACAATGCAGTCTGATGTGTCCTGGTCTCCTGGCAACTGCCAAACTCAGACTTATCCATTTGGATTTCCAAGCAGGATTCCTCGCTCCAGACAACATGTCTCCGCTGCTCGAGAGTCCAGTGATAGAATGCGTTACATCACTACATCTGACGATTTGCATTAAATATCATGAAGCTCACTATGCATCCATAATGAGCTCATTTGAAGGCCGCATAAAGTTTGGAGGTCTGCAGGAAGCACACTTCACACCTCAGCATCCATTAAACCTGCTTTGTGATTTTTTTTTGTAGCATACCAATTCATTGCTGAGTTTGTTTTTCAAAATGGCTTCCAGTTTGTTATAATACCACTCACAGTTGACAATAGAGTATTTAGTTGCAAAGAAATTTCACTGAGCCCCTGTCAGCGACTTGGTCTTTTACAAATGTTTGTGGAAGCAGTCAACATAACATGGTACTTGATTTTATACACCTGTCGCGGTGAAGGGGGGATAGGAAATTGATGAATATTTGCCATGTGTATTATGATCATTTTTTGGTGATATTTATTCTGACTTTTCTGTGTTAAAATACAAGATAGCCTCATGCAGGAGGTGGGGCTTCAAAAATGACTGGTCTTAATTTTAGATTAGAAAGTCATGCGGACATCTGTTTGGATAATCTGCCAGAGACTATATAAGGTCATTAATATTTCATGAGAGGAAAAGAAACTTTATGTCAGCAAAATTAAAGCCCTGTTGTGAATAATTTGAAAGTTGTTCGGGGAAAGTTTGCTAAATGACCTTTGGTTCTCTTAGATACTTAAAGTTTTGTCTCAAATATGTTTTTTTAATGATGTGGAAACTCTCTTTGCTGCTTATAATTAAGACATGACCTGAGAAATTAATGTTACCATCCAGATGTAACCGAATGTGAACTGAAACATAAATATGGTGACTCGGGGTGTTTCATTCAGCAGAGGTTCTTCTTTTGGAAATTTGAGGTCAGCAAAGTCAACTGCTCTCGGTTCACTGTGTGAGATTTCTCGGTTTAAAATATGTTTTAGACATGCAAGGATTACTTAACCAGCAGGGTGCTGACCCATGAGTTCAGAAGGTCAGCAGGCCAAAGCTTTGGTTCTGAGGATTAATATTAATATTTGTTTAAGTCAATTTAGCAAAGACAAAAAAAAGTACAGAAAGAAAGGCATCATGAATTCAAAAAAAGTCTCTTTTTTTATGTTTTCATACATTTGAAACATCCACAGACTACACCCTAATTAGAGCTGAACAACAGGTAATTAGTTGCCATGAACAAACTTGTATTGCAAGAATTCTTTTCATCAGCGAAGGACGCAACCCTTTTTTCATACGTTGGTATTCCAGCAGGGAACCTCTTTCCTCCAAAGCTTTTCATCTGCCAAAATTTTGTGACACCAATGGTTCTTGATTACTATTTTAGACTATTTTAAGCCTTGAGTGGTTCGGTTTTGAACTTTTGTTGCTAAGCAATGTTGCCAAAACTCTGCTTATTGGTTAAGAGCTGGCACTTTTTGCCTGGCAACATTACCTGATTGTGTATTCTGGAGACACTGGCAAGAGCCTCCAGTTGCAGAAAAAAAACCTATTCTGCCAAAATGGCTCAGACTGTGGCATCGATTCTGTTCTGAAGGCCCTTATTATTTACTCAGACTTGTCTCTAAATCCATCCAAATCAGAAGATGGCACAGTCTTTGAGTTCCTGAAACACTTGGCAATGAAATAGGTAATTACTCTTTGAATTCCTATTCACATGATTTTTTTAATAGATATATAGTTCATAGTTTATCAGGTTAAAAAACCCTGCTCAGAATAATGTTTAAGGAATTACAATAGAACATCAAGTGTGAAAGCCAAGTTGGAAGAATGGATATGTCAATCTTATTTTCCAATACTAAAAATGTATATTAAACTTTTTAAATAAAAAGGCAATACAATTACGCAATTGTTTGAAAACAGCTAAATCAGAACCGCAAGTAAGCAGCTTTCATGTCACATTTCTTATGTAACAATTGGCAAGGAGTCACTTTCTTCTCAGCTCTTATTCAAATCGCGCATAGGCTAATGCATCTTCTTTTTTTTTTTAAACAAAGGTATAGTTTAAATAAAACGGATCTTGGAGGTGGTGGGAAACAACACAAACAAAACTATAATGTTACCGTTCTAGCGTTTGATCAAAAGGCTATTTCCTTCCGGTTGTGAGCTTTAGCTCGTTATCTTTTCAGTAAAAGGTCATTAAATCACAACAAAGACCACTCCTTGTACCATAAAACTATAACATGAGAATAATAAAGCCTTCCTATAACAAGGTTGCAGTTCTCAAATAGGCCTATTAGTGTCGCCCTATGTCATGTTTTCAGAGAGGCGTGCGAGAGGAAGGTCTCACATTTATTGCATCTGATCCGCAACAACAAGCCCATTTATCAAAAATGCATGAGGCGAATGAAATGCAAACAGCCGTCTGATGAACAGGGAAACTTCAGTTCCACTCCCATATCGCTTCCCGGTGAAAACTAGTCGTTGGCATCTTTAGAGGGGGATTTAGCAAGAGCTGTTTTAATAGGTTCTTGGTACTGCTGCTGCACCATGCATAGCGAGGTCAGCCACAGGATCAAACAGGTGTTTTAAAAAATATAAGTGCTGGCATATTTTTTATTTCTGTTCATCTGCAGCCATTATGTTTTGTGTATGTTTCTAGAATAAAATACATTTTGCAAATATTTTCTGTTAATTGTGACAGATTTTAAGAGATTAAAGTTGTTATTGTTTTTTTTTAAAACAACAAACAAGTCTGCGCTATATACATCATGTGAAAACTCACCCAAATCTAATTGTCAAAGAGGGGATGAAAAGAAAAAAAAAACGCTGATACATTTGTTTATAAAGCGGCATTTTTGTGAATAAATTCAATATAAAATCTGATTGCAACAGGAAAAGTAAATGCATAGGAAGGTTGCAGGGGCAATTAATCACTGGCATCCATGCTGTAAGTCATGAAACAGCAGAGTGGAGCAGAGCAGGTCTGCTGGAGCGGAGGACAGAGGTGCATGGCTCCCACATGCCTGCGTGTCTCCGCCGCAACCCGACCAGCCTTTGCCTCGGTCCGCGGGTTACAGCTCCACAATCAAACTTTTCTGTACATTTCCACGTCACCTGGACGCCAAACATAAATTTGGCATCCTATGCAAATATATGCTGACGTAAAAGATCATGTGGTTTTTGTCGTCGATCCCCCCTATGAGCAACGAGGAGGCTTTTTTTTTCTCCTCTCTACTGTTGTCTTTAGGTTAGCTATGCTACAATCTTTACTGTACCCAGCGCTAGCTATATGCGCTCCGCACCGCACCACTCTGGATATCTGGGAATAATCAACTTCCAGCCTGTCGCACCCCGCAACTACACACCGCTCACAGGTAGGACGCAAGAAAAACTTCTTATTTTTTAACAGCTTTTGGGAAATTTTGACCAAAGTGACCGCAAAAGTGAAGTTATTAGAGGCGGGTTGTTTTGCAGCCTGCCTGACTGACTGGCTCCCTCTCTCTGCCCTGGCTGATGCCGCTGCTAGCGACCCGTCCCCTCCATCACAGCCTCTCAGAGTGGGAATCACCTTGCTATCACCAATCGAAGCTCCACGGCAGCCAAAGTAGAAATAAAACAGTTTGACTCTTGGCTGTCAGGTAACTTTAGTTTGTTATGTAGGAGCATTTATCCTCGGTTATATTTTAAAGCAGTTGTCAGAGAAGTGAATGCCGTCCGTTTCGCGTTGTTTTTTCGTGGGTAGATAACTTCTGCCGTCCCCCTTCCAAGCACCGGTGAAAGTGCCCATAATAAATTTATTAGCCAGGGGAGCTAACCGCTAGCCAGTTAGCCCCCCGCTAATGACGGGCAACCCGGTGAAGCTAAAGGGCTTTAGCTTTAGCCTCTCCCCGCACACAAGCGGCACAAAACGTGGCTTGCCCGTTTCTGGATGTTATCCTTTCATGTCGGGAAATGTATTTGTTTTGGTTCTTTTCCTCTTCGCTTCTTCCACTCCGAGTCAGCGTTAGTCAGCCAAGTGAAGTAGAAACAAGAAAAAAATTCCAGTTTTTTCTTTTTTTTATAAGAGAAAAAAGAGAAAAACAAAAAACGATGACACAGTAACAGTGGAAGCGAGTGGCAGTTTGGGCTGCGGTGGTTCAAGTGTTGTTGTTGCCGCTGTACGTAGGTTCAAACGGGGGTAGCTAGCAGACAGCCAGTCTGGCTGGTTGGGTCATCTGAGGTGAAGCAGCCGTCAGCGGACTATATAGAAACATAAACGCTGCGTATGGCTGACTGCTTTTTACACTTTTAAAACCCCAAAACAAACACTTAATGCACTTTACTTTCGACTTGAATTTAAACCAACTTTCTCAGTCGCTAGTGAGGTTTTTTGTAAACATAAGCATACTGTATTTAAAACTGTTATAGGTCGCAGATTGCAACGCAGTGCCGATTAGTTTGATACGAAACAGCTTTACGCTTAAATCAAATGCTCACGGCAGACATGTACAGGACTGTGTGGACACAATTAAGTCGATAAAGTTTGTTGAGTAATGCTTTTTAATCGCTTTAGTGTTAAACATATAATCGCTCGTTGATTTGGCTCGGAAGGCTGGTGAGCAGACGCTGACTTCGTGCCAAGGAATGACAGACTGGCTTTCTTCTGGTTTACATTGAAGCAGGCTGAATGCAGCAGTGAGTATTTTAGTTGCTCCGTGCAAGAAAGTATGTTTTAGAAAAAGAAACAGAGTTTTAATGGAGATTTAGTATTCTTATCAGGGGCGTTTTAGAAAGTTTTTGAATTGGTGGCCGGATGGGGGGTACTAATAATATGATGTATGTAAAAAAAAAAGAAAGAAAAAAAAAGAAAAGAAATTATAGTAATGCGTCACAACAAACGGTTTTATTTAAGACCACTGTAATTACATTTAGACAGTGTTAATATAATGTAGGTTTAAAATATGTGCTGCTTTAAAATATGAATTTCAAATTTGTGTCTATTTAATTTATATTGAAAACTGTGAAAGATTGGACTCCAAAATAAAAAGTAATTTCAAAGTTTTTTTTTTTAATAGATACTGCTATTAATTATTCAACAGTCGATGATGAATCTTCTGCCTTTTCGTGGTCAGAATAAATGCCAGTAAATTGACTCGTAATAGCCTTTTGATTAATCCCAAAGGTCACATATGGAATACTATATTCTCACCATTAAAATAACATATTGTTTCAGGACAGAGAACATTCTGTCCTGAAACAAAAAATACATTCATCTGGAATTATTTATCAAAAGGCACACTCTTTATACATCCCGAAATGAAGTAAAAAAAAAAAAAAAAATCAAATAAATGAATAAAATTGGTTTGAAATCTGAACCTTGTTCAGGCTGATTAAGCAAATGTTCTCTTATCAGATCAGTTGATTTTTGATATATAGGTACTTTAAAAAATTAACACTATTTGGCTAATTTAAAATATTTCTTTTAATGTCATCATGATTGCAGTAATGATACAGCAATACTATTCTGTGTATCTTCAGGCCATTAAAGAAAGTTCTTCAAAATGTTACTTGCAAAAGCAGATAATTTTTATAAATTTTTGGGAGAACAGTAAAGGCAGTTTTGTAATAATCAGTCAAGTGATTGGAGTACTTGCGGTCACTGACAACATAACTACTGATATTAGCATGACAACTCTGAACTAAAACTTACAAGATAAATATTTGAAAGTGACATTTAATTTCTGAAAACTGTGCAGGTGTGGAGCAATGGAGTGGAGCCACTGATTCTTGCATTGACCTTCTTGATGTATGCTGGTAATATGAATAGAAATTTAATCAATAAAGTTGGTTTTTGTGGCTTTTAGTCAATTTTCTGAGTAGAAATTGAGTAGCAGCTAAAGACACAGAGTTGTTAAATTTAAACAATATTTTTCACACATCTCCTTTTTAAGGTCATGCTAAATATTAAGATCACGTTTGGATATCGTGCTTACTCCCCCTCGGTAAAAAGCAACAAACAAAAAATAAAACCTAACTGGTTTATGACTAGGAAGAGGTGTAATAAATCATCGAGGTCATGATGCTCTAAAATGAAACAAGACGATAACAACACTTTGGCAAAACAAAAAGTCAGATGTCGCAACCTCCAATAAGAAGATATGTTGTCTGTTGGGCTCTGGGTTAAGCATTAACACTTATTAGACAGTTGAGAAGGTTAGCGTTGTTGCTAAACTTGTTAAAGCTTGACACAAACATCTTTTTCCCATACAGAAACTTGCTTAACCACAAGTCCTGGCATTCTTAACTTGCATTCAGATGTTCAAGTCATAATACAACCCTTATAAACACATCTCTGTTCTCTGCAGGACACGGCACACTAAAAGAGCAAGTGACATAACCTTAATAAATTTCTAATACAAAGTTTTAGGTTGTATTTGCTTTCAAAATAAAATAGATAATGTTTAGATTTTAATTATTAATGTACATTAAGTTTTAAAACTGATCTCATATTTTAAAATTGAACAAAGTTTTGTTACTAAAAATGTACTAATCTCTATAATTCCTTTTTATAGTGCAGTGTGCCATATAGAGGAACTAAATTCCTCATAACTTTGCTTTCAGCTGGGTAGTTGACCTAAAAACTGCATAGAAGCCAGTATGATGTAAGGCTCCTCTATTCTAATGAATCCGCCTATAGTCAAACTTTTCCCTTTTTCCACGTTCACCCCCTCTGTGCACAGTATGTTCTCTGACCTAATTTCCTTCCCAAAATCTTGTTACATAAAATCATGAATAATTAGCATGCAGCTTGCTCGCATGCGGGTTCAGGCCATATGCAGTGACTTAGTTGCAAATGGAAATGCAGCTGTGACCCATCATTGTTTTTCTTTTTTTTGCCTTATAAATGATATCAGTGGAGTTTGTGAGCTGTATTTCAACTGAGCCTTTGACCTGCTGCAGTTTGATTGTCGTTTGAAGGACGTGCAGGCGGAGGATTTCTGTCAGGCTCAGACGAACAGGTGTGCAAACTGAATTTGGGCAGGTTTTACCCTCCACAACATTCCTGACAGTGTGACTGAAGTGTGTCTTGGCTCTTGGAAATCATTGGAGAGGCTCGTATTTGGCAGCAGCTCCTCCTCTTCCTCTTCTCTCCCCCCCTCTCTCTCTCTTCTCTCTATACTGCCCGGTGACAGCGTTACCATTCACCTCCGCTGTATGGCTCGTGTTCAAAGTGTCAGATTTTTTTTTTTTTACCCCCTTCTTTTTAATATTATCTTCCTCTCGCCGGTTCTGGTTCATAATCACATTTCCTCTTCCATTGACCGACTTTTTTGTCTCATATTTCACTGCCATTGTATCTGTGCCGTGTCAGGCTTTTTAATCCTATGATATGGATGCAGGGATCAGTCGGTCATGCTGCCAGTCTCAGAATCAGAGCGCGCTCACTTGCTCTTTGGCTGCTATTTATTTGTCACAAACGCCAAGACACACACACGCACACGCATACACACTCGCACCATGCAAGCGCCCCATGCCCTTTCCTTTCCTCACTACCATTCACACATCACACACTCGCTTTTTTCCTGCTCTGACACGCTGCCGTTCCCTTTGACACGTGCATTTTGCCAATTCTTAGGAAGTGCAGCTGTGATTTGCTGCTGCCACCTGACCTGCCACACTAAATGTGCAAACCCCTACGCATAGGAACATACACACAAACTCCTGCTCTCTTTTATTATCTGTGCTTTTATTTCACCATTTAGTCTGTTCACATCATTGGTTTCTTTATCGCAGAAAATTGCCGCTCAAATCACATTTTTTTATTATTATAATTTGTGGCAATAGAGGGGGGTGGGGGGGGAAAGAACCCATTCGAGGTTTGTGTTGCCCTCGGTGGCATTCAGTCATGAGGGCTCATGACAGCCATAAGAGCCTTGCACACAGTCACACATACACTATCCGACAGCTAATATCACATGCACTCTTTGTTGCGCTGGTAAATTGCTATTTATTTCTCTCTCTTGCTCTCTCTCACACACACACGCGCGCACACACAACAAAAGCATGCATGACAACTGCATGATGCACACACATGCCCAGCCCTTTCTGTCCTTCTTTCACCCTTACTCTCAAACATACAAGTATTTCCAGTGCTATCGGATGCTTTATGAAATACTGAGAGGCTACGTGTGTGGGGGTGTGTTTGGGAATGAGAGTACGAGCGCTGCCAGGTTGTGTGTGAATGTAGTGGTGGTTATTCTGTACGAGTGTGTGTGTGTGTGTGTGTGTGTGTGTGTGTGTGTAATGAGTCACTGAAGAACATAGGTTAGCCAGAAATCAACGTGCGTGTGTGTGTCAGTGTCCACCCCACCTCTCCGCTGGGGGAAACTCGACACATGCGCCGGCCCTATCGGATCCACGTTGCTGTTTTTTGAACTGAGCCCGCCTTTCCACGTCTGCTGGGAGAGTTCCAGGGGAGCTGAGTGACAACAACGAACTAATTCCACCTGATTTTCTACCACACAAAAAATTATCTGTTCTTTGTGGAGTGAGAATAAAGAATAAAGTAATCATTATCGGTGCTTCCTTGAAGCTAAATTGGAAATCTCTTTCAAGGATTTTTATTGGTTAATCGTGTTTTTTTTTTTTCTGCTCACAAAATTTAACAAGCCTCACATTTTGTTTTCCTGAGTTTTTCTTTTGCCCTGTAAAGACTGAAGCGTTGTGTGAACTCTTTCATTGCACACCATGAAATCAAATTCTTTAAAAAGAATTCTTTTTTTTTCTGAACAGAGTTTGCACCACTATTTATTTCACCTGGAAAAATGCTTTCTGGCAGGATTCAGTAATTTTCCACCTTGGACATGCTTCTGTAAGACATTAATATCTTCCTCTGCTTTCATGGTTGTTTATTTAAAAAAAAAAAGTAATCTTGGGAAAGTTTGTCCCTACTAAATAAAAACTCCTGGATACAAACATGCATCAGGTAATTTAGAAGATGTGTTTTTTAAATTTTACAGCCATAATTTGAATATTTGGCCCCACCAATTTAGCTATTTCTGGCACCTCTGGTTAAGATGTTTAAAGAAAGAAACAAGAATTAACTTTTTTCTCATCGGAGAAGCTGGAAAGTTTAGAAAAATCCATAATTTATTCAGTCGGGAAATGTCTAAATATATACATTTTTGATTTTCCATAATATCATATGTGAACTCCACATGCAGACTTTTTAACTGCTGTTAATACCTCTTCCCAACCCCCTTTTGCTAATGGACCACTCTTTATTCTCCTATTTATCAAGGTGAGAGATGGATTTCTGACCATTTCTCATATTTTCTCCACACAGGTAAACCAATTGTGTATTTATTTGGCCAGATTGTGCTGAAAGACTTCACAACAACCTGATTTTAGTTTTCTTGTAGGACACCAGATTTTATTTATAGCGTCTTGGATGATGTGCAAATTTGGACTGTTATCAATGTCCAAATTGATATCTATTGTGCTGATATCAATTCTCTGCTTCAGTTAATCAATCTGTGATTCAGTTAAAAGCTCCCACATTCCTATGCTGCACTAGTAACACCGTATTGTGACCAAACATCTACCACATGGTCATTCTCCTTCTCTCTCCCTCTTGAAACACATAGATGGCATCAAGATTGAAGTAAACATAATTAATATAGGCCCCGATTGACTAGTCAACCCAATATAAATACGTTAAAAAAGTACTAGCATTGGCCGATGACAATATTCATCAATAATAATATTCTGGTTTGTTGAATAATTTTCAATACCATTTGGAGTCCTAAGGTTCTCTGAGCCTTTGGAAGACAAACAGATCCAGAACACTAGAGATCCTAACTTAGCAGTGGCTATCCCTTGTTTGACCCTACATCCAGAGTGATGGTTGCCAAAATGCTCAATTTTTAACTTGTATAACCAAAGCACTGGGTACAAGGTAAACATGGGTGATCCTAGGTAGGGGTCAAAAGGGCCCAGTGCCCTTGTTCTGAACCCTGTACTGAAGAGATAAGGCTAAATCAGTTTTTATGACGTGCACTGGCACCAAAATTGTATACTAATTGGTTTTGCTGTTGAACGAGTCAGCAAAATATGGTTTTGATCTAACCATAAAAACGGCAGAACCACCACTAAAATTCTCGGTAGCTTTTGATGCAGAAGCTGTTTGCTTAGCTTTTTGCACAACATAGTTTTTATTACAGTGACAAGGAGAGGAACATAACCTTTGTAATTCTTTAAATTTGAGTTTTATTTTTTTGAGTGTAGACATGAACATTAAGCTCCCTAATTGTTACCTTAAACAATTGATTGAGCACTTTACATTTTTTTAGTTCGTATGCTGGTAGATGGTACTTTCTTTGAATTGAAGCTGCTTTTATTCAATATTATGCCAGTGCAGATTATGGGGTTTATGGAATTCAACCTTTTGGGCTTAGATTATACAGTTCGACTGCAGACAATAACTCCATATGGGAATAAAGTTTTAGTAAAAAGACATGTAGCACAAAGCTAGTAGCAGGTTTCTGTTGCCTTCCCTTGACATAATGTCAAGGGAATGGCAACTCTGGTGCTTTTAGAGAACTGTAAACATGAGACTTTTATATGAATGTGAACATAAAGTCCATCAGATTTTCTTTTTCCAGCACAATCACAATCATATTGTTTGTTCAGTGAAATGCTCCTTCCTTAATGCTGACTCTTTCAGTGTGTTACTTTCTTTCTATCCGTTTTTGTTTTGTTTGCGATTCCATAACGGAATATATTTAATGAAACAGATTTTCATTTTTCTGCTTCATTGATCAGCATCTTTGTCACAAATCAAACTGTGCTCGTATTTTTTTTTTTTTACACCCGGGTGTATTTCGCTGTAGTACAAATAATCTTTTTTGCTTGGAAATGACTGGAAGTATTCAGATATATTGAGGATGTGTGTACGTTTTCACAGTGGTTGACATCGATGCAGCAACCAGATGCGTTGCTTCATAAGTCGCTCAAAAGGAATGCAAGTGCACATTTCTTTCTGCCTTTTGTGTTCACTAATAAAAAAATACTGAGGTAAATGCATCTTGTGACAGATCTACATCTTTGAGCGTCTCGGTACCGGAGAGTTGTGGCCAGTGATTCAGAACGCTGAAGACCGGGTTATCCTGAATGACTCGGCTCAGAGACGGTTTTATTATTGATTTATTGCCAGGCTCTACTCAAGAGGTTGATATGCATCTTTAATAATCCTCTGAAAGCCCATTTTCATTTACAAGACAGCTTTGAAGCACACATTTTAGTTTAACAGGCTGCCTGAGCATCTCAAAGGTGCTTTGTTTGGAATGGCTTCAGAGCTGAAATGAAATATTTCAGAGCCCTACATCATACAGGACATTAATAACTTGTTTCTTTGGGGTTCACTTTACACCATGCTTGATGTAAATACAAACAACTACTGTGCCATAATATTGATTTTAAGAATAATAGATAACTCAGAATTGTTCACATCTGATCTGACACTCGTTGTGCTTCCACTTTACTGCTCTGGGTTCTCGCCTTATGCAGTATTGACCTATTAGAGCTGAATAATAGCTATAGGGACAGTAATGTTTATTCATTACAATGTCTGAGTATCTTGTCATCTGCATTCTGCTTCAAAGGCTTTTACAGGCTGCCACAGACATCAGCAGTGAACGCTGAATACTTGGAATTGTTTAAAAAAAATAAAAAGTCTGGAAAGGAGAAGGTCAGATTTTGGGAGTTTTGCATTGTGACACAAGAAAAGGAGATTCAGTCCAAAAATGTCACTATCTGAAACTTAAAACAGAAAGCAAAGAATATAATATGTCAAGCTTACTTTACATCCAAACATCATGTTTGCCATAAATATGCAGAGATAAAAGCAAACTTCTATTCTATGGCAAGAAGAGAAATGCAAATAAGTTATTTACCAGCTGAGATAAGACAAACTCAGTTGTGGGTGTGTGCTTGTCAGCTGTGAGCTTTGAAAAGTGATTAATATTAATGCAACATGAAAATGAAACAGGCGTCCTTTTTCTCGTATTCGCCTGCAGGACGAGCGGTATAGAAAGCTGGTCCTCGTCCAGCCCTGCAGGGAGTTGTTTGACTGGGAAACAAACCGGCAGTAAACCCGCCGTCCTCCGCATGATGAATTGTCCGTCCGGGCCAATCACTGACAAATGTGTCGCCTTGTTTTTGAGCTGTTGCTGCAGTGTGTCCCCTCTGGGCCAATCAGTTTAACATCGATCTGTAGCTCAGTGCCGCCCACTGCTTCATCAGCCGCATCTGAAACAGCTCGGAGGGAGGTCACATGATGTTTGAGAGCCGGATGTAAAATAATAATAATTAAAAAAAAACAAAAATGTCAGAAAATGATTGGACACATAGCCGGTTTTTGAGGGGTGCTTTTGCAGGAATGGGTCGGCTTCCTTTGTCTTCAAAGAGAACCTAAACAACTTTGTGGGGATTGAAAATTGAGTTTGAAGTGTGTCTTTTATTAATGCATGATCCCTTGTAAAATAATGAAAAAAAGAAAAAAAAGATTGGTGTCCTAAAAGGCTGTTTATAAGAACAGTTTCAAGCTGTGGTATTGACACAAATTTACAAAGAAATATATTAATTAATCTTTAAAACATAAAAGCACCATATATTCCCACTGCTGCTGAAATAAACTTAACCTTTATTATTACTGTGGTTGCAACAATATAATATTAATCATTTGATATTGATTAGAGAAGCTATGAGAAATTGTTTCTGATTGTAATCAGTTTCTTTTTCTTTTTTTTTTTTTAGTAACTGACATTTATCATTGACCAGTCGATCAGAAACTTTACTGAAGACACAAAAGCTAAAGAGTGATACTTAGTCATTTAAATAGTTGGTTTGAATACATTCAATTGTGATGTTTTAGCAAATGTCTGCATTCTCTCTATGTGTAGGGAGGGGAAGTACTGTATTTATGTTCCATGCTGTGGAAAACAAAAAAAACAAACAAAAAAAAAAACATACCTGGTCATACATTAGACTTTAAAATGCAGTGGCTTGAAACTATGACTTGAAAAAACCGTGATACTTGTATCCAAAAAAAATATTAAATAAAAATGAACAGATCTTTATTCCAGTATAAACAGGCCCGCTTTTTTACAAGGTGAAAATTATATTAAGTATATGCAAACTGCACTATTAAGGTGTCATTTTGACAGAAATTTCTCCCTATCCTGATAAAAAGTTCCCAAATTTGTTTGTTTAATGCCATCAATCATCCAGTGAAAGGAGGTGTCACTTCCCCCCCTCCTAATTTTTAGAGCGAAACACTTCAAAAACAGATGTTTGTTACTGCTGCTTACATTATTTCTTTTTAAATCTCCAAAAAGTCATTTTTTATTCATGAAGAGAGAAAAGACTGCTTATTTTCTCATTAAAGCCTGCAGTGTGTGTGTGTGTGTGTGTGCGCGCGTTTCTCAATTACTAAACACATGAGTGACCAGCAGCACTGATGGGCTCATCAGACAAAAAAAAAAAAACCTCAAAAAAAAACCCATCCTAGATTAGCTTCCCTCCCCCCCTGAACTGTGAATTGTTGAAGCACCATCTCCGCCCCCCACACTCCCCCCTCACACACCCCCGCACCACCACCAAACGTCTCCTTGTCTGGATCGTTAATTTAAATCTTGTTTCAAACCCTCATTTATCCAGAAAAAGCTCACTGAGCACAGTTGCCCCTTTTTCATCAGCGTTCTCATTGATATTCATATGTTTCCTCATGTTCACACCTGGGGGCTGCCCACAAACACCACCGTCCAGATTCATGAGAAGCTCCAGCAGAACATCAAGCTGCTCTGTGTACAAGAACTTCAGCTCTACATTTTTTATTCAGTTCCCCCCCCCAACCCCTCCTTTATGACCTTCTCAGCTGGTACGCGCTCGTAGAGTGGAACTTTGCGGACGCGAGACTGTCTCTCAAAATCTGCCTCGGCCACTCCGCGCGCTCCTTTGTCTCTGTTGCTGTTTGACAGCAAATCCTGTGCTGAGCAGCCATAAAACTGCTAAAATCAAGTGGAAACTACGAGCGTTAAACAGGTTAACAGTGTAGCAAGTAAATTAAATGAGTTTCCAACGTTCTCTGTAGCGTCACTCTGAGACCATATAAATTTCACAGTCAGATTTGGCTACACATTTTCTGATTTATTTTATATTTTGTTCTTCATAAGCTGACAGAAGGAGTGTTATTTTCCAAGGCTAGAAAGCACCGTATCATTGCTGCCTGCATGTCAAGAGGTGAGACTTGAGCCCACTTTAACACCTTGTTTTCGACATGGTTCTCTGTGAAACTGATGTCGGCTCATGCGGTCTGTCAAACTCCCTTTTAAACATATTTCCAAGAGTGCAATATTGCACGTTCATGTTCCACCAGCCTACAGCATGCTATTGTGATATTATTGATCAACTTGGTTGTGAATAACTCACATTTTCCTGAATCACAGTGTTTTGTTTTGTTTTTTTTTTTCTTTTTTGGTTGGTCTTTTTTGTCGTCCAGATATCCCCACTACCGTTGTGAACTTTAGCACATCATCCAAAATATTTTATGTCAGGTTAGGATATAACAGTTAAGAGTATCAGAGTAGTCAAAGTCCAACCACCCTGCTAGGCTCTCAAAGATTGGATGCAACATTCCTGCAGAACTGCCTTAATTCTTTGTGGCTCAGGTTCAACAATGTGTTGGGAATGTTCCTCAGAGATTTGATCCATACTGACAAACATTTCTTCAGATTTGTCATCTGCATATCCATGATAGTTATGTCATGATCCAACTCTTCCCAAAGATGCTCTACTGGATTGAGATGTGGTGACTGAGCACACTTTTGGAGAACAGGTAACTCATAATGATGCTCAAGAGTGCAGTTAGAGCCTTATGAGCAGTTAGAGCCTTATGAGATGGTGCATCAAAAGATGGGTGCATTCTGATGGACATGTTTAGCAACAATTCTCAGGATGTGGTGTTTAAAGGATGCTCCGTTTGAATGAAGGGGCTCAAAGTCTGACTAGAAAATTAATTGCCCAATTAAAAACATTAATTGCCCATTCAGGACTTGAATGGGCAATTAATGTTTTGCCAGTATAGAATACTGAATAGAAAATATTCTAAATACCATTACACCGCCACCAGCAGGCTCTACTGTTGGAACCAGCCCCAATGGCCCTATGGTATCATGCTGTTTATTCCTAATTCTGACCCTGGCAACTAAGATATGGCTGTTTTAGAGAAAGCATTCCTTTCCTCCAAAGCATGTTATACACACAGCTGCCATTCACTAAACTTTTTTTGGGTCGGCCCCCATTCAAAGTGAGGATTTGTCGATCACAAGTTTCTGGAAGCTCATGGCACGAAGCAGCATTCAGATGTTTGGACCTCACTGAGTGTCTTTCCCATGTCTAGCTGTCAAAATGTACTGAGTTACTGCCAAGTGATTGGTGATTATCTTGCATTGAACGCATGCACCTAAAAGTGCATGCGAGGTGAGTGTATATTATTGGCTTGCAAAATGTTAAGAAACCCACAGACTTGGGTGTACTTCAGTCCACGGAAGTTCACACATCTTCAAAGTGGACTCAATGCAGATGTCCGCTAGACATACTTCAATTTTTAAGTATGCGTTCTCTGTTTCACAGTCAGTAGCTTGACATGAAACAGTATTCACATCAGACTGCTTTTTATGCCACACTGGACTGATAAGTTTAACAGTTTGTGCAACTACTTTGAAAGACGTGCATCTTCCAGACTTTGTGCCGCACTGATGTGTACAGTGACTGCCTTGATGGAGAAGAAGCGGGGCTAGGTGCTCTACTAGCTTACCAAACTTGCTAGTGTTGATTCGGATTGTAGGAAACAAAGTATTTTTTGGTCACAAAAAATGTAGGCAGTCGGTATATTCAACTATGTCTGAGGTCGGTGTGCGTGTGGCCCACTGAATACGCAAAGTATGCCCAAGTATGGTTGAAATACAATGTCCTGCTAAATATTGCATCCAGGATGTCCTTGGAACTGCGACTTTATGACAGTTTTGATTTGATATATTGTGCAGCTTTAGTGAATTGCTGGGAAATGTTTTCAAGTGGCTAAATTAGATTTCGGGAAATGATCAAATGCAGAACAACATTTGATCCTAGCGTTTCACTGCTAGGGGAAGCAGGTACAGAAGATGGATGAATGGAAGTTTTTTAACTGTCAATACTGATTTCGGAATTTCTTCGAGGTCTGACATTCTAATTCTGAATTTCCTTTTAAGGACAATGAGTCATTCATACTCACTCCCGAGTCTGAATGAAATTCAATTATTGTGACAATCAATCATGACAAACATAGACAAAAATGTGTATATTTACTTGTAAATGTGCATGTTTTTTTGTGGAGGTAGTAGTTTTGAATCAAACATTGTGGCATTATTTTCTTAGGCTCTATGTTATTTTTAACTAAAGGACATGCTGCATGTTCGTCTGAACATGCAGCATGCTTTGATTATTGGTATCAGAATTTCTGATGACCAGTCAGAGCTGATGATTTGAAAATCGGATAAGTAATTGTTATTTGCTCCTTTTACAGGAGTTCTTCAACTACCTCAACCCTCTCTTTGAACCCTATACTTGAATGTTTGTGATTCTGCAAAAAACTGAAATATTATCCCCTGAATTTGGTAACTGCTGAGCACAATCTACTTCACATTTGGTGTCCAAAGTTGTAGCTATTATTGCAAAATGATCTTGGTCTTATATCTTCCCTTAAGTAAATATGTTGTTTTTGAAAGGTTAAACTATATTCCAGGGCATCTGAAAGACATCAGGAAAGTTTGCTGTATGACTCAAAGTGAGGATGTTTGTTGACATTGTTTAGTAAACGGTCAAAAAGGTGATTCTGCTCTCTATATTTATTCCACAAAAAATGTAGCCTAGAAAATAAATGTAAGCATAATGCTTAGGAGTTTTTTATTTTAATAATTTACTGTCTGCCAGCCTCAGTTGTTATTCGTAACACAATCAACATGGAACATCCGGAGGGAATTTCTTCATATTTGGCACAGATATTGATTTGGACTCGGGGATGAACTGATTAAAATTTGGTGGTCAAAGTTCAGGATCACTTTGACCTTGCAGAACGGAATTTTGGCCACAGCTCAAGAATTTGTATGTTGCATTTTACACAAATGTCCACCAGGATAAAGTTCCAAAGTGATAAAACTTTATGCAGATCAAGATATTTTTCTGGACACAATTCAACTCATTATCTCATGAGCAGAAGGGCGTAAGAATGCACGTAAACAGGAGCATGACTGTTTGGCAGAAGGACTCAACCGCGAGAAGATAATTTAAGTTGGTTTCTATTTTCATTTTGGAAAGATTGAATTAACCACGTCATTCCAACCTGCTGCTCTCCACCTTTAGGAATCACAGGAATCTCCTGGCCTTTTAGGCTCCCATCCTTTGCTCGCACAGGCTCAGTGCAAATGGAAAATTGTTTCTTGGCTGCAGCCCGCAGAAAAACAAAACAGCTCTGTGTCAGGGCTGGGGAAGCTTTCTATTCAGGCGACGTTTCTATGAATCACAATGTAGTTACAGTCTGATTCAGGTGGAGGAATGAAGCAGGCCCTTGGTTCCGCTGGAGGAGCAGAAAATCTCTGAATACATAGCAAGTACGTTGCAGAGTATAATTTGCTGCAGAGAAAATTCGCAGCTGTGACTTAAAGCTTGAGAGCGTTTCCCACCTGATTTGTTACCAACAAACCCAGCAGAGGAAATACATGGTTGACCTGTCAGAGTGTTGTAGGCAAGCTTGAAAAGGTAGAATTAAGTTTACTCTTTCATACAGTGCGTAGTGGTCAGAAGAATGCAGAAATGCATTTATAACTTCTATAACCTTGGAAAAGAGTACTTTAACTTCACATTAGCCTTTAAGCATCGAAACATTTTTGGTTATTAGTCTTTTGTAGTGGATGTGGTGTGTAGCACAAGGTGATTTAAAGAAAAAAAAATAGTTGCTTCGCACCAGAGAAAAAAGCTGAAAATGAATATGGTGCTCAGAAGTTAGGAACTGCGTTTTACAACGGTCACCACCCTTTCTGAATTGTGTGGCTGGGTGCTTTCAAAAGGTGATTTAAAAACGGGACAATGCCATTTAAAAACCTGCAGAGGAGTTTTCCCTTCGCCTGCATTTGGGCCAGTGAGCGTGAAGGGATTAACTGCTTTCAGTATTCTCCATCAGACTAAAAAAATCCCTTGATTGCTTCTTTACAAAAAATAAAAATTCAAATCGCACACTGGTTGGATAATTATAAGTGCATAATAGAAAGCAGCTATATTTTTTTTTACTTGGTTGTTGAACATGTTTCATTCTAAAACTAAAAGGCCTTTTTATTAAAGTTTTATGACTTTTTGTTTATTATTTGTTGAGGAGATAATTAAAAGGTCCAAGTAGGCCTGAGTGGGTATTGGGTTTCTTGAGTAGAAATATATATATAAAAAAATAATGAAGTTTTCCAGCAGGCACCAAACCCCCTTTTTGTGTTAGCTGTTTCTCTGTTACTTTCTGAAAATATGGCAAAGTATTGTGTATTTAATGGGCACTGTGGTGGATTATTTGAGTATACAAAGTAGAATCTGTCACATCTTCTAACACCAAACCAGCAACCCTCCATTTTAGCTCAGAGATATACTGCCAACCTGTCCTGTTAACAAGAGCGACTTCGGCAGAAAAAGTAGTGCTGTGGTTGGTCTTTGCCCTAAGCTGCACTTGGCTAACGCCTATTTTTGTGGCTCTGACATATTGTTCTTTTTTCCACAACCAGTACATTTAGTGTTTAACAAGAATGCGTTATAAAGCTAAAAATACACAAAAACATTAAAAAAAGGCACACAGACCTTATGTCAACCAGAAGGTCAGGAGTGTCGTTGTTTGGTTAACCAACAATGCTGGTCATAGTTTTGCACTTTGTCAATGTAACGATACGGCGTGAGAGAACTCAGGTTATGCCAGCTCTTTGTATGACATCCAAAATATAAGACTTTTAATAGACTTTTTTAACAGTTTTGCCACTTGCGAGTTCATTATTTGTGGATTCACCTGGTCGCAAATTTTTTTTGTGGAAAAAAAATTCTCACAAAATTTTTATTGATGGAAAAATGTCTACTAGAGAATCTTTTTGTCGAGCATTTCTAAAATATTTGATGATAAATACATCTTGGGAAGCTGAAGTTCTTGTCTTATTTGCAGTTTGCAAAGCAGCCAATCTAGGTGGCCATTTTTTTTCATTGGCACTGATTGCACTGATTGACTTTAGCCTTCAAAAGAAGATATGAGGAAGGCTTGTCTCAACAGTAACTTCTGCTGTAGTGCCAAAATGAGTTTTCGATGTGTACTATTGTATATGAACATATATTTGGTGTTTGAATTATTAAAATAGGCAGTTGAAGGCATATTTTGAGAAGGTCTCAAATATTTATGGGTTTTAGCTATTTGCCGCTGGCGGTGGTCCCTTACCCCACAAGTACAAAAGGTTTACTTTACCAGGAACTGATCCTGACTAGGTCTGTTTAACACATGTTTGACTAAGAATAGTCTCTGCTGAAATGCACCAATCAATCTGACAAATATTGGAATCTGTTTTCCCATGATCTCTCTTTAAATGATGATCAGCAGGTGAAATACTGAAAAATGTATTCCTCTAAAACCTCTCACCATGTTCACTCTATAAACACTTCAACCAAATTGTCATACTTTGGTGCACGTTTTGGAGTTGTGGTTAATAAAAAATTGCTTTATTGCATGATGGGTGGCGATCTTGTAATTTCTGTTGGTTTCAAAATTATTTTCTTAAATTTGTGTCTGGAGCTTTTTTCTTCTCACATACAGTTGTTGGAATTAAAAACTGTGAATCAGCAGGCCAGTTCTGAAAGAAAATTGTAAATCTTTCATCGGCCAGGAAAAGCCTAATCAGTGGATCTCTGTGAGAAAAAACAGCATCCACGCCACTATGTAATATAGCTTGCAATTTTAAATAATAGGATACATTTAGCTAGCACCTCAGCTTGAAAATATTCTGTTAAAAAGCTAATCCTTTTGCAATCCTTAACGCATCAACAAAACCCCTGTGCTGCTGAGGCAACCATCACACCAAACGTGCTGAATGTGATACCCCCCAATGGAGGCTTATTCAGCTCGAATGAAAGAATCTGTTTCACATCCAAGTGGGGAGAATGTTACTCTTCTTCACAAAACTGTCCCTTTCACATTTTTAGAAGAGAAGTCTAAAAAGGATATCAGGGGAATTGAACCTGGGGCGAAAACCGATGCTCCAATCAATCCCAAAACCCGATCAGTTTCATCTGAAGCAGCCTAAAAGGAAGGATCCCTGATAAGGACGATCTCGCAAAAGAAATGGTGCTGTCACAAAGCTGCTGGTCTGAGTGAATGAAACCAAGGAAAGAAGTAGTCAATGGAAGTGTAAACTCAAACGCTTCTTATAACAACGAGGAAGTAAAGGAGGCATGCCCAGATATGTTCCATCTCTGAATGCTAATAGATGTTAATAATCTATTATTACTGCATTGAATTAGAGTACGAGGAAAAGAACATTGTGTGTGAATAACGGCAGGTTTCCTGTCAGAGGCCAAGAGGTCGAGCTCAGATGTGTCAGAAATTAGAATCATTTGAGATCCCCGTTAACCGGTGGTTTTCACGGCTCAACTTCCTTTGAGGAAAGTACGGAGCATTTGGATGATACCCCGGCAGACCTTCAGCGGGTTCAGAACCACATAGCTGACATTCTCCTTTTTCCAACTGGTGTTTGGTTTATTAGTCTTTTCAGCTGCTCTGTCGAAGAGATTCTGGTAACTTCATGGAGCGCCAAGTGAATGTCGGGATTCAACTCGACATTTACCTCAAAAGGATAAAAAAAGTAATTCCATATGTTTCTATATACTTGAAATAAGCAAAGTTTTGTCCTAGCAAAGCAGAAGAATATATTGACTTATATTTTAATATAGTGGGGGAAGTAGGATTAAGTTTCACTTTGCAAGGTTTGATTTTATTGTAGCTCCAGGATCATGCTGTTTTGTTTTGATGTCACTTTATGGGTGTGTATTTAAAATGTGAACAGAGTGTGCAACAGTTTAAAACCAAACTGCATTGGTCTGGTATGCATGAGCCAAACTAAACAACTAATACCGAAACTCTTCTGTAAGAGAAACTTACTCCATCAAGAGGAACATGAGGTACATTTTGCATTACCTCATGATAATTGATCATTGTTGAATCAATTTGTTATAGTCCATAAAATGAAATAAAAACCCAGATAAAGATTCAGATCTATTTGATTGGATATACGAGATGACTGTGAATCGGTTTTGGCTTTTGTGCCTGATTGGTGTGCTATAAAATCCAAGCTGTCCTACATATTTTTGGATTATTGGAAGAATTTGTTACGGTGGATCTCAAATCAGTATAATAAAATATGTACTGTACAACTTGTGATTAGGATTTGATTTCTTTCAAACTGGTAAAAAAAATGAATCTCTTTGGTTATATGTATTTAAACAGGACTCTTTGATCAGTTTGTATACCTTTACACTAACCTGGACATTTGTTTCCTTACTTTACTTCTTTACTTTCCTTCACTTACACTTTACTTTTTTTACTACTTTTCCTTTCTGGTCTGTGAAAGATTCACATTGCTGCAAATATCTCAACCAATTAAAACAGTGAATAAGAGGACCTAAAGAGCACATTCTTCACCAAGGCCAGTGCTGTATTTCACTTTTTTTTATGTGTGGTTTTAAAAAGGGCAAGAAAATTATTTTATGCTGGACACATTCTGAAACTCTTCAGCCAGTCTTCTCAAGATTATACAGCTCTCTGTATAATCTTGGAAAAAGAAAAATGGACAAACGGCTCCTCTTCTTTTTGACCATACTGTTCGAATAAAAGTGGCTCAAACGTGAGTCGTTTTTTAAATCACATCTGAATGATGTTTACATCTCTTCTGAGAGCTGCTTTTCTTTTCTGAAGACAACCACACCACTTTACTCCTTTTCTGAATTTTTCTCATGTAACTCTGAATATAGTTGTCAAACCAAAATCCCCAAATATGAAGTAAATTATACATGAACTGGTGCTAAGCTTTTGCCTCCCTGTAAAGCCATATCTGAAATCAGCAGGATTGAGTATTTTCTTTTTTTTTTTTGCAGCTCCCACCCTGTCGAGATGCGCAGTATGCAGGGCAGAGTAGTGCAGGTATTTGTCATAGTGACCTCTTTCTCCATGTGCGGAACCACTGTTACAGAAATCTGAACAGACAGACTCTTGAGTTTTTTGCAAAGAGCCCGACTCCTGCTGTTTGCCACTGAACAGCCTCAGTAGTATTTTGCAGTGAGTTTGCTCACTTTCAGTGTGTGTATAGGAGGCTCCTCCAGAAAACAGGTTTCCTGACTGTAGTTCAGAGCAGCTCACTGTCACTTTCACCAGGGAGTTGAAGTGACTGCTCTTTAAAGCAAGTGCTAGCCTGGGTGGTTTTTCTATTAAACATGCTCTTGAACTATTTTTTTTTTTTAATGGAACCAAGGAAGTAGACTACCTTACTTGCTTTGCAATCGATTATTTTACAGAGCATTCAGTTGTTCTCTTTATTGTATTTTGTTCATTGGCTCTCACTCGACCTCAGTAGCTGCACTCTGTAAAGTATTTTAAAGTATTTGCCATGTATCAATTTGTTTCTCTCCTGCAAAGAAAACAGTCTCTAACCAAAGGACCTGCTGGGCTTCGTTTGCCGTAATGCAGGTGGTTTCCTGGTGTGATGTGGTGAAGAAAAGGCTGAGCCAAAAATCAAAGCTCTGGATTAACTGGTCCGTCTACGTTCCGGCACATAACTATGGTCATGAGATATAGATCATGATTAAAAGAACAAAATCCAGGATAGAAGCAGCTAAAATTAACTTCCTCCTCATGGTGGCTGAATTCAGCGGTAGAGATTGGGTGAAGAGCTCCATCATGTGTAGTAGAGGCTCTGCTTCTCCACATTGAAAGGATTCAGTTGAGGGATCTGATCAGGATGCTCATGGGCTCCTCCCTTCAGAGGTCTTACAGGCATGAGGAGACCCCAGGGTAGAACCTTTTCCGGAGGGAATATATGTCGTGTCTGACCTGGGAATTCCTTTAGATTCCTTGAAGATGTTGCTTGGGAAAGGAATATGTAAGGTTCCCTCCTGGACCTATTGCCTCCATGAGTAGACTAAGCTTTTAGAAACACATAAATTGTAGCTAATGATGGGTTGCATAACCGACTGAGCCCTTCCCTATGTTTGTTCAGTAGTTTATATAAGAGTAGTCACTTCCCAAAGTTAGGAATCTAAGGTTCAGCAATGGACCATCAGATAAGAAATGTCACCTTCTAGAAGGGACTAACAGCACCGATTCATTCAGCATTCAGGCTGTGGGAGAGCGAGAGAGAGAGCTGGATAGAAAAGCTGCACTTTGTTTAGCCTTCCTGGTAATTGTAGTCTCCGCTTTATCCATTAATGCTTTCAACTTCTGTTGGGTTTGCAAATGTTAGCAGTGTTTTCGAAATCTCTTTGACGTAACATAAGTCTTTTTAATTCACAAAGGAATACACACAGAGACCTTGGTTTGCAGCTAAAGCTATGATCATTCCCAAAAGAACTGAAAAGTCATCTTAGGAAAATCTGTAATGTGTAGAAAAGTTGTAATCTCCTGTAAACCTTTGGTCAAAATAGTTTTCATGGGGCTGAGTCTAATTCTTACAGAGGTTCCTGTGGTAGGACTTTGTTTTCTAAAGGTTGCGTTTCATTGGTCTCAGTAGCCGCTATCCTGCACCTCTTGGTTGCATCCTGACTACCAACGCCTGAATCAAATGGCTGAATTATCTTCTTAGCATGTTGGCAAGTTTTGCTAAGTCCTGGTTTTGTTTAGATGGAAAATCTAATAGTTATGTATCTTTTTACACATGGAGCAACTCTTGGAAATTTCCCTGGTGATATTACTAAATATTTTTACTCCTGTCCTACCTGCCGTATGTGGCTCCAGACAGCATTCAGACAAAAGGAATTATAAACTTGTGCAATAAGCAAGCACACTTAAGCTCATATGTTTCCTTCTTCACTTTTTATTGTGGTTGAAAATTCCAAGTTTTGGTGAAGTGTAGACAAGGCGTAAGCCACAGAGACTATTTATAGGCTTAGGCGGCTCAGGGCTTGCACCATTCTGCCATTTCTCTGCCTGACTCATCTCCATGACAGGGTAGGAACTTCTGTGTTTCTTCACCAGCTGCTGGAGGCGATGGGCTTTCCAAATTAGTCAGGCACTCCTTGCTCTTTTACTAGGCAAATTAATTGAATTTAAATTTGTTTTTAGGAACATCCGGGCTTTTTTGCTGGTTTCTTGCCAAAATGAGTATTCCTGCAGGGAGCAGAGATCACCCAGATGCATTCAAACTGAGTCACTGTGGCTGGGGCATAAGCTGACTTTCTGCTGAAAAAAAGTTTTTAATTTGCATCAACAACCAAATTACTGAGTACACTTTGAATTAAACTTTAATTTTACTTAAGCTGCACTCATGAATGTTTATTCTACATTTTCTGATGAGCATAATCAAAACCAGATTTGGGATTTTTAGAATAATTAGATGAATACTGAAACCTTGAAGCTGTTCTCAATTAAGGTTGTATATTCTTCTTGGATGGTAACTGGCCTTGTACAGATTTTAACATGAGTTCTTTGAAAATTGACCATTAGATGCTGAACTAGGAACTTTTGAAACCATTTCTTCACTTCCTGCAAAACCTTCTCATTTTAGCTAATCAAATGAATACATGGAATAGAAAGAAACTTTGGCTAAATAAGGAACAGACCAACATCTAGTGTGACATATTTAAAGTTTTTTTTAAAAACACTGCAATATAAAGAGCAAACTACTCACTTCAGATGTGACTGTTTTACATAGTTATGAATCTGGGATTTTCCATGTTTGTCATCTATTTTGATGGATTAAATACAGAGAGCAAAAAAGTTTATTCAATTCACTGAGTGGAACTTATCAAAGATTTGCTGATTTTGATTGCTTACAAATTAAATAACTTATACTTTGAGAATAAAACAGAATATAGATTGAGATATTTAGTCTGTTGCTCATTTTTCTGTTTTAGTATTAACATATTTTCACATTTCCACAACATTAAGAAAAA
Source organism: Poecilia latipinna (assembly GCF_001443285.1). Taxonomy (NCBI): domain Eukaryota; kingdom Metazoa; phylum Chordata; class Actinopteri; order Cyprinodontiformes; family Poeciliidae; genus Poecilia; species Poecilia latipinna. Next base: position 136,286 of record NW_015113019.1, read on the forward strand.
GCTTTCTAACCTGATGCAAGTTAAAAGGCTTAAATGATGCCGTGTTATTGTAATTGATTTGGAGGAGGAAGGGAGCTGCTATGTTAAACTAGAATCAGCATGTGGCAATTTAATAGAAATCGTATGCCAGTTTGAAACTCAGCTAATAAGAGACGCAGAAAAATAATATTTTAATCAAGTTTTGTTGCGCATTATTGACTTGCTGTGTTTTGGCCAGGGGCAGAAAAGAGCAAACTTATTCTTACTAAAACTGAGACACAAAGTTTTGTGTTTTTGACATATTGTAGATTATTAATCATTTTGTAATGAGAATCAGCTGAGAAGTCGGTGCCAACTGGGTCGAAAGGCACAAATGTTTTGACATGCAAAGATCTCTGCAGCAGAGGCCACAGAGGCTGCTTGCTCATGCTGTGAAAACAAATTCTTAAAATTGTTTGGAAAATGAAATGTGAAACATAGGCAAAAGCAACAAACTGCATTGGCCGGTGAAGGCCTGACCGAAACTCCATCAGTCTGCACCTTCATCAGTACTCCTCAAACCTGAAACGACCTTCCCACTCCTGTCGGAGCAGAGCTGCTGCTGTCCTCTGAGTGTTGGGGGTTGAAAACTAATCTGTTCAAGAAGTACCTCACATCGCCATCATGTTCCTCTTCAATCATCCATCCCTTTCCAGCTTCCTCCTCCTCTTCCTCCCTTTATCCATCCTGAAGTAAAATTAAAAATCTTTCCCTCCTCTGTCCTGGTGCTTTTTGGATTTCATTTTAATTCATTCAGTAACATTGACTTTGACTGTTGACCTCTGCGCTCTCACTGGAACCAAACCTTTATTATGCACCAGTCTGCACTGAGGCTTACAACAGCCAGGATGTTATTGTATTTAAGGAATTGTAAGGTTCAGTTGAGGGACAGGTACAAAAATCCTTTGCAAAGTTGATTCAGAGTGTGGGTAAAGAGAGGTTTTTGTCTAAGTTTGGAGAAAATTTCGAGGTGTTGCGCTGTAAATGAATGCATTTAGGAAAGGGATAAGCTGTATTTAATAGCAAGGGCATCTTAGGTGAAAACTAGAGCCATGTAGCTTACACCACAGAATCCGTTGATTTGTTTCCCATCATAAGAGATTGAGAGCAAAGTGTTCTTTGCTGCAACTTTATTGCCTTCCTGGGTTCCACTCAGAAGCAAGAAATCTCTCCCCATCCCCGCACCCTCCTAAAATCGAGAAGGGGACAAATCAAGCCTGCTTCTCAATTCACTCCTGAACGACAGAACAAGGGTCTGAATGGGTGAAGGAGATCCAAAGGGAGAATTAGAAGCCGGGCTGTTACTCGGACTTCATGTTCAAAGGTACAAATTCTATTTCTAGTTGAGACGAGGAGGAACTAGGGATGAACCGAACTCTTTAAGCATTTAAAAGCAAAGAAAAGGACACTTTATGCCAACAGTCGTGGGTTTTAACTCTAATCCATTTAAATGTTTGAAAGTAAACTGCAATAAAATTTTTAATTTTACAAGCATTTTTCTTTTTTATTAGAACTTAATTTGTTTCCATTCTTCAGCAAACAAATGAATGACACAAACTGAAAGTCCAAGTAGACACTCTAATGTGAGAACAACCTTGTTTAAACATGGACAGTGTGAAGAATAGAGCTGCCTACCTTCAATGAACTGCTTAAACCAAAACCTTCTGGTCTTCTTTTTTTTTTTTTCAAAATTCTCTTCAGGTGCTTTCTTTCCAGTTCCATATCTACCAAAGTAAACATTTCCTATTCTCTATCTCATGTTGTTGAGAATATCTGGCCGGTTGGACCTCCCTATACCTTCAGAACTGCCTTAATCGACTTTTTTGAGCTTTACATCATTTTATAATGTTATTCCCTCATCAAAAACATACATGGGGAGTTGCCTTGATTCTTTCATGCATGTTTGAGAAATCTTTGAATCTCCAGTGGAAACCATCCAGGTGTGCTAATCGCCTGGGTGATCCGAGCCCTTACTTCTCCTCAGAGTTGCGGTTTCCAAGCTGAGAGTTGGGAGTATTTGAACTTCATGCATCAGAAGATGCGTACACTGGTCTTAAAGGGATGAACAGGGACAGCAGCAATACTCAGGTAAGTAGCTGAGGGGCGTACAGTATGCAAAAAAAAAAAATTTAATAAAATAAAATAACACCTCACCATTACTCCGCTGCCACCAGTGTGAACTATTATTAGAAGCCAGAATTGGTCCTTAGCTCAAAAGTTTACTCCCAATTCAGACCCTACCTTCTGGAACTCAAAGCTACAATTCAGACTCTTTGGTACAGGAAATATTTCTTCTGTGGGTGTTCAGTTTTGGAGAACCTGTGTGCAATTTAATTTTCCTATTCTGACAGGAGCAGCACTCAGTGTGGTCTTTATGTAGGTGTAACCCATCTGCTTTCAGGACCAACATGCATTTAGAGATGATATTCTGCATATTATAATAAGTACTTATTTAAGGCACTGCTGTCTTTATGTCATCTTAAACTAGCCCCAACATTTTTGTCTACTCACTGGAATTTTTTTCTCAGTATAGCTGAGAGATGGTAGTGCCGTGCATAAAAATCCCAGCCAATTAACAGTTTTTGAAATACTCTTGATAGACCAGTCTGGACCACACCAAATCCAGAAGCCTTTGATAGTTCGGTAGACTCTGTTTGATTGGGGAAGAAATTTGCGAGATTTGTTAAATTTTCAGCTTGTATGGTTTGCTTTCACACTGCATTGTGTCAAACAAACCAAACAAATCCTTTGAGCAACCTGTTTACCCCCTGGCTGTGGCAGAGCTGCACCACACCAAGAACCACTGAAGGAAGCAATACGCAAACCTCTGAAGAAAGCTCTTTCTTTTTCATGAAATGTAAACGAAACCATCAGATTTTACCGGCTGTAGCATTTTGTTTTCGTCTTTGGAAAAAGTTCACGTCATTTCTCCTGCTAGCGTTAGACACATGGGTTTGTGTTTGTTGTATTTACCCAGGATGCCCTGTGCTGTATTCTACTTGGTGCTTTTGGAGCGGCCTCTGGTCCGCTTTACTTTCACTGCAAATGAAGGAGAGTTTGATTAAAATTAACTTAACAGGGTTGGTGTGAATGCAGCCTAAATTTGATTTGACCCATTGTTGGGGGTTGAACTGTAGGAAGGGGTGTTTACTGTCTCCAGATGCCTAAATGCATTAGGTTTCTGCTATTTGACTGGCTAAATTACTCTTTGTATTAATGAGCAATTGGCCTGGAGTACCTAATAAAGTGGCCAGTGAGTATATATTAATGCATTTCTCTGCACCAGTAATTATCACTTGGATATTTCTTAAGCTAGAACATTTTGTCCTTTTCATGTTGAATCAGATTTTACTGACAGGAAACTGGGAAGGCAGGTAAACCTTTTGGAAATAATTATTCTGAACATTGGTAAAGAAAGGCATATTTGACACTGTTCCGACATTTTGAAAATATCTCCGTGGATGAATAACTTTATCATCACTGTAATTTCCTCTTTTGGCTTTACAGCTGTTGTTTTGAGGACTGTAACCAAAGTGTTTCTTTGGTCTGAGTTGGGATATTTAAGACTGTTGAAAGCAGATTTTGATTATTTACAAAAGAAGGATTTTTTTAGCTACACTAATTAGCAAGCCTCAGCTGTGTGTGCTTCAGAATGTAGAATTTTATAAGAATATCCCCAAACTGAGAGCTATTGAACAGAAATCCTTTTCCTGAAAGAAGTCCATCTGCCTTCTGATTTTATTTTTCCTCTTTGGCATTATTTCTATTTGGCTGCTTTTTCCTGTGTATTTCATACATGCATGTTCATGCCACAGCTGCCCCCCCCATCCCAACATGCCCCCACCATCACCACCCTGCCTCCTAGTTTCCCACAGTTCCTGCTTCACCCATTGAACCCAGCCACCAGCCCAGGAGTGGAAGAGGGGGAACAGCAGGAATGTGGCTCCCAGATCCAGCCAAAAACACGAAACGAGGAAGGCAGCACCGACATGCTCCGCCCCCTCAGGGTCGGAGCTCCCTTTCTGACTGGCTGGCTGCTGTAGGCTGACCACTTATTCGCCGTTCCCATTGGCTGTCTTTTAGTCTTTACCTCCTGCTGCTCTCCAGCGTATCAGAGTGCTCCCACGCTGTTTAAAGTGTGTGTGTGTGTGCGTGTTATCACTCTGATCCTTTCCGACAGCACCGTCTTGAGTCTTGCCTAGTTTCAACACAGTGTTGGATCTTTTTTTGTTTTTTTTTTTTGTTTGTTGCTTAGGACTGTATTCCAGGTTGGCTCTTGTTAAGTTATGTACAGTCGTATTAAAGAAGCCATGCATGCGTTAGTGTCCCTACATTTTTACCATAAAAAAAAGAAAAAAAGCAGTGGCTGTGTATGAGGCGAGCAGTATAGTTTTTGTGAGACGTTTTCTTTTTTCCAACAGATTTGTGCAGTGCGGCATCAAAACCAGGCCAAATGCATGGCTATAAGCCAAGTTTCTGCTCCACTATTAATAGAATACACTTTATCCTACAGAGGAAAATGATAAAGAGAAGTCGGGTCAGTCGGCTGTGTCTTCTGGGACGTTGACTGGGTTTTAATGCAAGAATGCAGAGTCTTTAAGAAGGTTTTCAGTAGGAAGGGAAGGCAGAAAACTTTGATTTAACATCTTAGATAAGTAGTGAGAGGAAGTCAGAGGTCAGTGAGATGATGTCTGGAAAGCAACTATAGCAAACTTTTGTTTTTTTTCTTTTAACCTTGTTTACAAGATTTTTGTTTTGGTAGAACTGTCCTATAAAGACTGCAAAGATATATTGAGTCAATAACAGAAACTGGATTTATTTTTTTAAACCTGCAGAGTTTAAAATGTGTTTTTTAGGACATATAAACAAAAATTGAATCTTTTGCCAACTTGAAGTTACAACCATCCGGAAGGCAAAACCTCTTAAATTTTTGAAAACTTCATGAATCAAACATTTCAAAGTCACATTTAATTTATGTAAATTGATTAAGGATGTGTTTCACTAATGGCTTGAATCAATTTTCTTAAGCTTTTGTTTTGCATGTCAAGAGACTTTGATGCAGAATTTTCATTCTTCTTAAATGTATTCAAACCAATGTGTGATTTGTATGCAATAATTCAAATGTAGGCCATTTTGCAAAAATGGTACCAAAGTCCTCCTCCTAAAAATGTAGATTTGTCTTTGTTCAATGAGAATCTCTCATTCTCCAGCACAGCTGTAAGTTTTCCTTGAATTTTGGAAAGTGCTTCTTCCACTTTTGACATTTAAATCAAGGGGGGGAAAAAAAAGTAATTTGCAGGTCCTGGCATAAAAACCTTGCCCTTCTGCAGGCTTAAGCTGGGTGTGATCTGACTGTGTGCTGAAAGTCGTGAATGAAAGTAAATGTGCTAAAAGAAATATCAGAATATTGTGTGTTTATTTCTAATTGAGTGTTTTTGCAGAAAGGGATGGGGAAAAATACATTCCCATTCATACCTACCTTAATATCTAGATATCACAAATAATGATATTTACAAACATTTAATGTGAATATTTGTAAAACCTTCCCCCAATATGAAACACATTTTGAGAGTCTTTTTCGATTTGTCTCTGTTATTTTGGATAAATCTTTAAAAATAAGCTTTGAAAAGGATAAAGGACACTGATTGTTTCCAGAATTAATACACACAGCCTCATTGAGTTTAGATTAGATTTTTTTGTGTCCTTAATTAGATATTGGCTGACATGAGATTTGCTCGGTTTGACAGCCTTGAGCAGAAAAACATGTAATTGTGATAACTGCGTCAAAGTTAAAAAAACAAAATGTGAAAACCTACCTGTTTTTACTTTGAACAGAAAAGCATCAATTTCTGCTACAAAAACGATGTAATATGTTGATCATGAAATTATTAATTAAAACAGAAAACAAAGTAAAGTAAATCTAGTGATAACTTTCGGTAAGCACGCTGATTGGGCACAAATATGCTGTGTCAGTCTTTCTAGAGTAACACGAAGAAGCTGGTAGTCACTGGTTAGTTAATGTGAGTATCGGTTCAGCCACTACACAGTTGTCTTTGCAGCAGACATGCCTTGTTACATGTCAACTGTAGTTTTAAAAAAAACAAATTTTCTCAATAAGAGTGATGGTTGGGCTTTCCAAACTGCTGACTTTGTCTTTCTTGTAGGTAATGGAAATGATGATTCTTCTTTTAGCCAGCTGACCAACACTGTGGACAAAGAACAGTGATGTATTCCTCTGTGGCCAGCAATTGCACTTTTTGATTAATTTACTTTAAACCACAGGATCAGTATGATGATTTGTGCGGCTTTAAAACTTTTGTGTGCCTCATTACCAGAAATCTACCCAAGCTTATCCTAGACGCCGTTGTTTGAGCCCAAGAAGTTTGACCAGGTCTGTAATGCAAAGAACTGAAGCTGTGTACTCAAAATAAAGTAGGACTTGCAGAACTCAAGAACCTTGGTGTTAAAAAATATTATCAGAGATAGAGAAACAAAATTGTCCTCACAATTTTAAGTTTTGTTTTTTTAAAACTACAAAAATAGTAAAACGAGTTAATTTGAGGATTGTCATGATAGAAGATTTCCACCAAAACTAGCCAAAACTTTGTTTTTTTGACCTGCCCTTTCTTGTTAGCACATGACTCTCATAAAAGCCAAAACAGAATGTTAGTCAGCTGTCTTCAAAACCAAAACATTTCTGCCTAAACCCACAGCTGGACTTATGTCAAGCCAGCTGACCAACATTGTGGACAAAGGACAGTGATGTATTGCCCTAAGGTCCTAGCAGTCCAGCTTTGGGCTTAGAAATAGTCAAAGTATTTGACTCTTTCACATTTACTTGGCTTTCAACACCAGTGGGATCTAGTTTTAAATTGTATGTTTTTTGTTTTTAAACTGTTTTTGAATTACTTTTTTTTATTATGTTGTGTTTTTAAATTGTACAGCACTTTGTATCAACTGTGGTTGTTTTAAAGTGCTTTATAAATAAAGTTGGTATGGTATGGTATGGTATAGAGACTGCAGGAGAGAACTCACAAAAAAAAAAAAAAAGTCTATGTTGCGCCTACCAAACACATCTTCGTCTGACACCCATCAGGGAGGTCGTTACTCATCTGGAACCCACTATCCTTTTGGTTTCTACACCTGTTGCTCATTCCATTAATTACAGGCTCTGGAAGCATGTGGCCTTCATGGACATCAAGGCAAAGAAACCTCACCTCAGAAAGCCCACACAGAATTATTAAAACCATAGTAGCTACAGTATATGTTTAGCACATATCCACCTCTCCAGCATCGTGATATAAGCAGCATAGTTTGTTTTTGACCCCCACTCAGACGCAGTTGAGAATCAGTGGGTGCAGTTGCAGATGTTGCTCTTGTCACTTTAACATGTCAGTTCATGTGAAGGAAAGACCAGGAAATACTTCCCTGCACTGGAAGTATTAAGTTGTGATTATCTGATCAGAACGGATTGTCCCCCTCCTTAGTAGCTTTGTTTAACAATTTACTGGCAGCAATAGGTCAAGCTGAGTTTAAAAACCTGGCTAAGCACACGGTGACATGCTGATTTTTGGCTTAAAGCACACGTAAAAGCCTGACAGAGCCCCTGAAAGCATACTCACTATGCAGTTAAATAACTAACGTCTGGCTTTAAGTGCCATAAATAGGCTCTAAAAAGGTTTCACGTCGCTTTTGTAAAATTTTGCCAACCTTGACTATGGCTGGTTTCTCATTGTATTCCTCCGGCAATCATTCGAAGCGGAGGATATCATTGATTGGCAGCATCTGCAAGAGTCCTCACGGCTCGGCTCCAAGTTCAACAAATTTGAACTTTACATAACGGAAATCCTGGCAGGGCTTTTTGCAAAATGTGCATGTCATGGAACCAGGAAGCCTGTTGCAATGCCTTTTCAATTTCCAGATTTCTACATAGAAAATAAAGTGCAATCAAAGCTGAACTAAATCTTTTCAGGGGGGAGAATTTATTAATTTTAGCTTGAAACACAGATCGGAGATGAATGGAGCTCATGGAAAGTGGCACTTGGTTTTACCGTTTATCTTTCAGCGATACTAAAAATGATAGCAAGCATACATACCGCAGCTGAACAGGAAATTTGGACTCGTGTGTTGTTTTGACAGCATACAAGCTCATTGGCTCATGCGAACACACCCCTTTCATTTTGCTTTCTGGTGTATTTCCACCCTAACATTCATGTGAATGTGGCACATCATGCCTTTCCACTTCTCTGTCTTGCACCTTTATTTATTGCTTTCCCTATAATTCAGCAGATTCTCTGCTAGAAACTGTCCAGATGGATAATCATATTAAAATTAAAGCACACACCGGTGGATCCTGACAGCCTAGCTGTTGATGGGTTTGTGTGTTTTAGCTAATTAATGTCTCAAGATTAATGTGTTGATGATTAAATGGTGTGAAAACATCACATATTCTGTGTTTAAAAAGCCACAGTCTTTGCCTTCTTTCAGCGCCAGGAGGCATTTTGTCAGAGGAAGCATTCATTAATCTTATTTATTTTACTAATGTATGGCATTTTAATAAGGGGAAGCTAACTGTTGACATTGTGAGAAGGCGCCGGACTTGGAAGCAGACTGCAGGGTCGAGATTGTCTGGAGGCTCCCGTCAGGTTCCTTTTTGTTTTGTGTGTTTTTTTTTGTTTTTTTTTTTGTTTTTTTTACTTCTGAGGAAAGAGGTATTTGGTCGGAGCCTGGCTCTTCCTCTCATCTGCATCCTATTTGAATTTCCTGCTTGCATAATTCCTTAGTTAATGGGGAACTGCTCGGCACTGCCACAGCTGTTTTGCCTTTCCTGCCTGGCAAGAACGACGCTCACGCGGTGGGAGGAGGGCGGGAGGCGAGGCCAAAATGTTTAAAAAGGAAGAAAAAAAAATCTGCAAGTCATGTGGTGCAAAAATACAGTACAAACAACGTGTGATCCCCCCGGGGATGGACGATGAGGAACGGAGCCAAATATCCACCCACCCCATCCTTCTATTCCCCCTTTTGCCCCATCTACACACACACAAGCACTAAAAATGACACACCCCTTTCAACAGAGCTTCACTGAGCATGTGCAGTGATAGTGATGAGCCTCTCTTTTTCCCTCTTAAGTTCCCCCACCCCCTCCTCTTCATCCAGTCCTCAGCTCTGCCATGCTGGTCCTGTAATTGGCTGGAAACAGGCTCTGGGCAGCACCAGCACATTGCACCAGTCGGCCTTCAACCAGCCACATTAATCTGTTTATGCATTCACAGACCCATTAGAGGCTGTTTGTTCGCTCATTAGTGAACCTGGGCTGGAGTTTGAACCCCGCCACAGCCGCTTTAATCGCTCCGAGAAACGCAGAATGTGCGGGAATTTGTGGCAAAGACGTCGGCCCCCATTAGCAGCTGACAGAGTTTCCCTGTTTAGCTCGGAGCGAACCGAGCGGTGGCACAGTTTGTCCTGAGCTCCGAAGGTTTTAGGTCCTGTATTTAAACAAATCTAAAGGGGGGGGGGGTTAGAAGCTTTGAGTGAAAGGCCCATTAAAGTATTATATCAGAACACTTAATAGATCCATTCATTTGTTAAATGTGTTTTTTCTCTGTGATGTGGGTCAGGGTTGGTGTCTGGCTCCTGTCTGCTTCAGGCAAAATACAACCCTGTTATAGACTTTGAAAAGTTTCTTCTTTATGTCAGCCAAAGACAAAATGTTCCCATTTCTGTGTCTGCATCACATAAAGTGAACAAAGTTCCATTTATATAAAACCATCATAAAAGCAGAATTTTAGGACGTTTTCTGTGGCGAACTGTATCGAGAACATTCCCTAATTTATAAAACATGTCATTTTTGCAGTTTTCTTTACTGCTGTTCTCGTTTATGTTTTATGTCTAATGTTTTAAACACCCGATGACCTCCTATCTCCAGCAGTCATTGAGCAAGAGGCGGGGTGCACCCTGGACGGCGTTCAGTCCATCACACGGCAACACACGTGACAAAAAAAATCATGAACACATAATGATACTTTACAATTTAGAGAGACCAATTGACCTGACTGGTCATGTTTTTGGACTGTGGGAGAAACCGGAACACCCAGAGAGCACCGACATGGATAAGAGGCAAACTCATTGCAGAAATACCTCAGATGGGGCTTCAAACCCAGGACCTTTTTGTTGCAAGGCACCAGTAGTACCAACTATGCCACTGTACAGCCACAGCCAAGAAATCCTACATAACTCCAATATTGCAAGCAGATATTGTGATGACATTTGTTAGATTGTGTAGCTCTACTAGGGGAGATACATTAGAGCGATGGTGGCAACAGTGGTTGGTGTTCATCCTTTCATCCAGCTAGCAATGGTGCTTGAATGTGACACTTGAAATTTGTTGTCCTACCCATCAGACAATCATTGCTTTCAATGTGCCAGTAAACCACCTTTGCTATAGTAGGTTAACCGTACGCCATTATTGCTTCCCAACACTGTTGGAGAACATAAACCACACCTAAACCGTGCCGTCCCCAACCAGATGGCTTTGTTTTTTTTTTTTTTTTTTGCGGTCTGGTTATGACTGCACCTTGCCCTCTTTTATAATTAGAAAAAAATGAAGAGCAGGCTTTGAGGTTTCATCCAGCCATAAATTATTGATTAAGAAGGCGGAGCCGTGTAGTAAGCAGGTTAGATAACATTTTTATTTCAGCGAGATATTTTTACATTGGTGCTGTTACAAATATAGTCCAATTTGTATGATGAACAAACAGCCTGATTATTGTTTCCAGTGAGGTTTTCATCCTGTTGTAGTACAGCCCACTGATTTGTCTGGGTATTTTTAAAGCCTTTAGTGGCTGATTGCTGCAATTTCTGCCAAAATCACACCTACTTCTAGACTCAAAACTCAATTGGACGGAAACTGAATTTGCATAGTTTACGTCGTATCTATTACAGACGTATTAAATAAATGGCAAAAAAAGCTTTTTAGAAAACAGAAAATTGACCACCTGTGTCCAAAGCATGCTGATTTATTATTATTAGTGAAAAAGTTTTTTTTTTTTTTTTTTCCTTGTTATGGATTTCTTTTTTGCTTTTCACTCACTTGAATGTTTCTGATCATCAAAGAAAGGAGAGAACGGCAAACAAGTTAGTTGTAGAAACATGATTTCATATATGGTTGGACTAAAGCAAGTAAAATCAGCCACGCCCAATGAGAAAACATAATTACCCTTTACTCCTAGTAACTGTTGTGCCACTCTGATCTGTAAGAACAACCGTGAAGTGTTTGCAAACGTTTTTGCATCTCTGTGGAAGAATGTTGGGCCAAATCATCTTGGACCAACATTCAATCACTACTGGGAAGGTTTAGCATCTATTTTGTGTTTGTTTTTTGTTTTTTTTCTTTTTGGCTGTTGGCTCTCACTGATTTGCAGAAGTTCCAGCTTTGCAGCCCCTTCAGACTGATGTATACCAGCGACAGTGACTTTTTGTTTCTCATGCATTTATTTTTCTTCCTTGGGGTCATGACATGTCACTTCTTAAGATCTTACCTCCTATTTCCTGTTATCAAACAGGTTTTATTGAAGTGATTTCTTGATTGCACACGAATGACCTCCTACCTCCAACAGTCAGAATTTTAGGACGTTTTCTGTGGCGGACTGTATTGAGAACATTCCCTAATTTATAAAACATGTCAGGAATCATGTAGAGGTGGCTTGTGAAGCTTTCTAACTTTTCTTTAATCACAGTTAATTCATGATTTGAGAAGGGCAACAATGATATTTTTCTTCAGTCAAAATAATTTTCACTACCAAGTGAAAATAGCATCTACAAAAAGCATTTTTGAATTGTATCCGTTTTTAAAAATTTAAAAAAGGCGATTTTGAAAAAAAAAAAAAAAAAGATAGAAAGGGGGGACATGTTTTTCCAGAGCACTGTATGTCTAACAACAATTTTAATTAACAATATTTTAATTAATACTAAAAATGTAATATGTTTAATATAAAAAAAATAATTGTACTCAATGTTTATTGTTTAAATGGTAAACAATTATAGTATGCAACACGACAACAGTTGTATCGCTGTTCATCAGGGTCATTTGGAGTTCAGGCTTTACAGTTGACATTTCAAGCTGTGACATGTGACATTTATACTTTAATTTTTCTGTCAGTGTCATTTTGGTCATTGTGATACAAACAAAGAAATGATGAATGCAAAACACAAAGGCCGAGCTGCTGAAGATTTTGTTCAAATTTAAATAATGCCGGACTGTTTTTTCACACTGTAATACTGGACCGTATTCTGGATGAGCCTGACAGGAAACCTCTGACACACACACTCAGACATAATGCAATCAATGAAATCTTATTAGATGTTTTTAACTTTGGCTTGGTGTGTGTGTGTGTGTGCTCTTGTGTACACAAACTTGACGTTTCCAGATCAGTCCCAGTCTGTTTTTTATTACTTTCTCAGCATGTGGGGAAGGCTCTCTTTTTATTTTCAATCTTCATTCAGCTCTTTGAGTCTTTGTTCTGTCCTGTTATTAACTCGGATGAGCACCGGTCATCCTGACATATTGAGACCTCAGAAACAAGAGATTTCGGCTCTCCTTCACCAATAAATGCGGTGGAATTTTACTGCTGTCCAGATCATAATGAAATCTGTGGCCTCTTTGTTATGCAGCCCCGGCCATTGTTATGATCCGAGTTCCGAGAGAGATCCCTGAACTCTGGGCCAGGCCTTTATTGTCACAATATTATGTTAGAGGGCTAAGATATTAATTTTTACAACAATATTTATGTAATTTGAGCTGAACATTTAGATGAAAAGCAGATGTTTTACCTCCCTTCAATATACAGTACTTAAATCTTGAGTTTTCAGTGTAATCTGAACTGAAAGTACATATTTATCTGATTAGGTTCAGGGGTGAAATGTTTATTTAGATCATAAAGTAGGTGTACCCACATGCATACGACCGTTATTTTCACAGTACCATAAAATTGATTATGAATATCACAATTTTCCTTTGTCATGACATTAGATTAAGAATATGATGTCTGGTGGACACTCATTTGCCATTTTATCGTTGAAGATTGTACTTATTAGAACGCTAGCAAATAGCCCACATTTAACTCACTCCTTTTTTGGCATCATGATGTTTCATGCACTCTCTATGAACTTTTAATAAGTTCTGGATAAAGTGTGGACATTAAACCCAATCGAAGTCCACCAAACTGATAGCATATATTATTGGCATCAAGAACTTGAATGCAATTGCACCTTGTATTTAATACCAAACATTGCATCAGAATAGTTGACCATTAAGAGTTTCAATGAGGTTGGCACAAAACATTAACAAGTGGGCACAACATAATTGTTTCCATTCCAAGTGAAACGTAATTAAACAAGTGTGCTGCTGCTTGTCGTCACTTTTGAAAGATATGTTAAATTCCCAAGTTTCATCAATTTTTAGCAATCAGTAGTGCAAATAAATGCTCAAAGAAATTAGTATAATCACTTGTTACTGCATGTAAAGTTTCCAGGTTGCACATTCAAATAATAGTTTTATTTCAATAAATACTACATGAACGTTCTTAAATTCAGGATTTTTTTTTTTTTCTTAAATTGTTAGAATGTCCTTAAGAATTGGTTTGGTCATGTGCCATTAATTAAATGGATGATTTAAGTGTCCATTTGATTGGCAAAAGAAACAATCATCAGAACTAATTAGCTGTTAACCTTTCAAAACTAAATCAATTTGTCAATTAAAAAAAAACAGTTGCCTTGGAATCATTTCAACATTTAGTAAAATAGTGTTAAAGGGTAAAAGGTCGAAAAATTTGATCATTGGGTAAGATTCAAACACAGATTCAAAGCCGGCGGGATCATGTTTAAAGCTAATTCAAAGAAAAATAACAATGACTATCCGGCATGGGAACAACGAAATTTAAACATGAGCAACAGAAACAAAAAAAAACAAAACAAAACAAAACAAAGTACTTTATTGATTCCAAAAGGGAAGAAAAGGAGAATAATCCTTTGCTAATGTAAAGCATTTTTGGATTGCTTACAAAAAATGTCTAGCAAAATTCTGATACAAGCCAGACTGAACCATCCCAACATTAACAGTCTTCCATTTTAAGCTCATGTGCAGATACCAAAATCATAAATGAAAAGCAGCTTCTAAGCTTTTTGATATTTCCCAAAAGGTGTCCTTTGTTGACTGGGTGAATGTGTGTTACTCGTAGCTATTTTTGTCATTTGATTTTCTTAAATACTGGTTTGGTTAGCATAACGTTCCAGAGCAGGAACAAAACAAAACAAATGACAAAGAGCACTGTGATAACGTTTAACTTGATATGGCATGTTATTGGCACAGTTTGCTCCATAGACAAAAGCTAATCTTTATCTGAATCAGAGTATCCATTTCTTGGAGCAATGGCAAACATTCCCGCTCAGAAGATCTGAACTCATTGTGGGCTTGAGGTTCCTGTTGGTAAGTTTGGAAATCCCCAGAATGTCAGAAGTGTGTGGCTGTTAAGCCAAACACTTTTAGGAAGTTTTGTCTCAGTTCCCTAGGATTTGGGACAATATTAGTCAGCAGCAGAAGTTTTTGTCACATTGTTTGTAATGCTGAGGCCATTACGGCGTCATATAAAATGACTGAAGAGGAAAAGCTGTAAAGTTCGCAAGCATGTGCATTTTGTTACTGGAAATATTCAGATTTTACATCATTTTGGAAGCTTGCCAGTTTTCTATTTGTTGAAACAAACAAACCAGTTTGGGTGCACTTTAAGCTTAATGAACCAACAGTTTTTCTGTGGGTTGGTTGTTAGTGTTAGTGTCATCTGGATGCTTTGCCCTAATACTTTCAGGTTAGGGCTATACAAAAAAAAAAAAAAGAAGTATGTAGTTGTGATACTGTTACTGAATCTTGCAATGGCAATATTGTCAAGTTTTCTTTACTGTGCGATTCCCCACTTCAGAGGGATAGTCTCTACGATGAAACTTTTAACTGGATTTCACTCAAAGACCCTTCAATTTAGCTGCTCCATCTTTATTTTTGTATTATCACACCAAAAGCACCTGCTCTCTCTGATTGCTAGGAGATTGAGTCCACCTGGTTCTCATCACGACCAAACAGAGAAGCTGCAGAAAGGTGCAGCAGAGGGGAGTGGCTACCTGGCAGTTCGCATTTTGCATTGTGTTACTGGAAATATTCAGATTTTATGTCATTTTGGAAGCTTGCCAGTTTTTTATTTTTAGAAACAATTAAACCAGTATGGGTGCACCTTAAGCTCAATGAACCAACAGTTTTCCTGTGGGTTGGTTGTTCCCCTAACAGTTTCAGGTTAGGGCTATACAATTAAAATAAAAAAATAAAAAAATTTTAAAAAAGCATGTAGTTATGATACTGTTACTGAATCTTGCAATGGCAATGTCAATTCTGTTTAACAAACACCTGACTTTAACTTCTCATCCTTCTATTATATCTTTGGGATGCTGAATTTGCAAGCATGCTCCTTGAAATGAAATATTCCACCAAATATCACATTCAAGGAGTCCATCTTGATGTTATATTGCACACAGTCATAGAGATGGAAACATTATGCTTTACCAGCTCATTATCATAGAATCCACCGTGAAATTTACTCTTGTACCAAAAATTAAATAAATCTGAAGCAGAACTAGACCTTTTAACACCAAAAACTCACCAATAAGTTCATCAAGAACTTTCTAAACATTGAACATGGGCTCAGTCAAAGACCAGATTAAAGGGCGACTCTGACACAGTGGGAAGAGTATTCGTCTTGCAATCCAAATGTTGTGGTTCAATTCCAGATGTCGCATGTTGATGTGCCCCTGGGCAAGGTATTTGACTGCAAGTTGAATTGTGCTTATATAGACGATGTAGTGTGACTTTGTAAATGTGATTTTAATGGCCGTGATGACGAGAAAATGCTTCATAAATTCAGTCCATTATCTTGATCTCATTGAGATGCTGTGGCATGACTCGAAATGTGCTGTACATGCAAGAAATCCCTCAATAACCTGACAGCCTGTGTGGAGTGCAGCAAACCTTCCTCAGACTGACGTCTGAGAGACAAAGATGGCAACAAGAGGCCTCTCACCAAAATGTTATTCCAGCCAAGACCTGCTTGGGGTCCCGCCGTTACCTTTTAATGGACCTTTCTTATCCAGGCATAAAATAAATTAGATTAGGGATTGATGTGTGCACATTTGTTGATAAACAACTGAGGTGTCCTAAAAGGCTAAGTTATCCGTTTATGATTTATAGATTGAAAAATCTGGGAATTTGCTTTGTTCCAGCTTCTGTGCACTGTAAATCTGTAACAAAGTTCCAGACAACTGCAAAAACAGCTGAAACACTGAGTTCCTTTAAATAAAGGCTAAAACTTTGCAGTGTAGAGTTGCTTTTGAATGTTGACCAATATATATAATTTGTATTGATGATTTTGATGATGACTCTTGACAAAATGTGATATCTGTTACTCGTTTCTCAATTGGTGACCGTATGTTTTTATGATTTTGTTTTTGTGTGTGTGTGTGTGTGTGTGTGTGTGTGTGTGTGTGTGTTTATGTTTATGTTGTAAAGGACTTTGAACTGCCTTGTTGCTCAAATGTACAAATAAACGTGATTGATTAGCTGACAGATTGGCCTATCGGATGCGTTCAAGGAAAACTTGTCAAATTCCGATCTCTGATTAATTCCTGCAACTCTCGGGGAATGTTGTTTTATGGAATTCACAACTGCAATCTCCCATGTCTCCTCTCTGTTACTGCAAACAAAAATCCCCGTCTCTAATTGACCTGATTGATTAAATTCAGGTTTGGACAAGTAAAAAGGAGATGGGCAGATAGTGAGACGCCCCCTCACTGCTGCCACTAAAGGAGAAAACCCACAAAGCTAATTAAACAGTGCAGACTGGTTCATTTGCATGTTTTTGTAAGCATTAATTAAGATATGCAAAATATCCAGATGAGCAACACAGTATATCTAAGCGGCTTGCCAGAGCCCAGGTACAGGCAGGAAAATTGATTGAGGCCACGTCCTCCGCCGTCCCATCAATCTTGAGGCTGCCTGCGTCAGAGCGGCAGGGAGTGCAGCACGCGCAGGAATTTGTCTCTTTGACTTTGACACTTACATATGAATATATTTCATGTAGTGACACAGAGCAGACGCAGCTGAACCTCGTGTATGATGCAAGCAGACTGCAACACCTACATTGCATAGCACAACACGGATGAACATGAGAGGATTATGTATGTACAGTGGTGAGGAGGTGTGACTCATGTACAGTAGATTCGTTCTCTTTGATTCGCTGTACAGAGAGGAGAATTCGACCCAGAAAACGTGCAAAAGAAAGAAGGCTTGGAACACGCTGCATAAGAGGTCAGAACAATATTCAGCATCAGTCCAGATAAATCAGACTTGCTTTTTTCTGTATATTGCTGTAATGAAAACTTAAGTTCTAATGCCTTCCATAGTTATAAATAAAGAAAAGCAAGATGTGCCCTACTAAGATGGAAACACCTTGCCTATTTAGATGAACACATCTTAGTAGGCAAGATGGACAAAGCAAGCTTCTGGGTATTTTATTAATGTACCAATCAGTCAGCTAGCAAGAAAAAGCGGCCAATTTTTTTTTATACAGCCCCTTCCTTGTTGGTTATTTTTTTTACTTTACACTGAAATGCTCCAGTTTTAGGTCTTTATTAAAACACCAAAAAATGTTTTCAAGGCACTTCATTTTTAAGATAATAAATTAAGGCAAAGTTTACACAAGTGAGTCGATATGTTTTTACAAGAGCTACACAGTATGTTACAAATCTGTTGGTATTCCAACATCCATTAAAATGCATCAACACAAAAGTTAGTTTAAAGTTAAGAGGAATGCAGGAAGCCCCTCCTGTTCACCGCTCTGTATTTGTGGATTCACCTCTCCACCGATCTGTGTTTACTGATCTATAAGAAGTCTGATCTGCCTATTCCAACTTAGGCCGATATTATTTTTTTGTCTGAAATGTTGCTAAATATAGCAATAAAGTCATCGAGTTGGTAACAGTGGGGTGACTATTAACTGCAGACTTGACCTGGTGGGCAGGTCTGACAGTCAAACCAAGTCAGATTGGTGGATAAGATCAGCTTCACGTAAGAATCGGCTGATTGCTGATCTCTCAAAACGAAGGAAATCAGAGCCGATTTATCACTGCATCCCTGTTATTTACTCTTCTTCTGAAAGTATTCCTGCTGTGTTAATTAGATTTTTTTTTCGCCAACTGAGCCACCTTTTGTCTAGGAGAGTAAATACAGCCCTATTTAAGCTACAGCTTGCTTGCAGTGTGGCTAATTTTTGCTTTGCTGAAATTAAGCGTCTTTAATGACAGCTGTTCAGTAAGTCAAGACGGGCAAATCCATCAAAGCAGCAGAGCAGCTGTCAGAGGGCAGAAAAAAATACAACACAGGATAAACCCCCCCCCCCAAAAAAAAAATCTCAATGTGAGGAAGGTGCTCAATAATTTAAACACAAATGCAGTGGAGGCAGAAGATCATACTACAAGCAAGGATACACAGTGAGGAAATGCACTTAGATCACTTCTCTTCCCTGCTGCATCTTTAGTAGGAGAATATAGGCTAAAAATCTGTTGGAAAGCTTCAATTTACAGTACAACGTCAGGAGTCAGTCTGGGCAGAAGGCATTGTTGAATGCCCTGGTGTGTTTTTAGGCTTAATGCATCCTGGCAATTGAGCACTAGAGCTGGTGACATTAAAATCCCTGAGCAGGAACAAGTGGGTATTGGATAACTAAATGGTGTTTAAGTATTTTGGCTTGTATTTTTTACTACACTGCTTCCACACATCTTTAAACAAAGCAAAGCAAGAATCTTGTTTTTGTCACTACTTGATGAATAAAATTTAGGTAAAACCCATCTAAATGTCTTGTTCATTAAACACTAAACTGCCTTCCCTTTCTTTTTGATTGCATTTAACAGCCTTTCACGCCTTCTCTAATACTCTAGCACTGATCACCTTTGATCCCCACAAGTGCTGTTAGAGTACCATGGAGAAAAACAGAGGCGAGCTGGTTAAGATCAGGCCTGGTGATGGATGGGGGATGAGGTCAATCCTGAGGGGGGATCCAGACTCTGGAAAAGACCTGTTGTTCTCTCTTAGCGCCTCTCTCTCCCTGAGAGTTTCTCCCTGCTGCGCTGCAGTCCTCTGATGATCTCATCTGCTCACGCACCGAGCTTTAGAAACCCATACACACACACACACACACACCACATCCTGAGGAAAACACTGCTGGTGATTCCCTCTTAAAGGAGCTTCATAATGTTTAGATGTTAATCACTGGAATGAGGATGGCTGCGAAAAAAGAAATCACTCCTCAAGATGAGGGTCAACTGCTATTGTTTTTTGCTTAATAAACCCTCGGCTTGGTTCATTTCTGCTATTGTATCTTAATGTTGTCGGAATGCGTGTTTTGCTCTACGGTATTTATTTTTGGTCTATATTAGAAGTAAATTGTGCTCCAGGGACTTTCTGTTCTTTTCATATTGTGCAATGTGGCATTCGTTTAAGCTTTAATTTGCCATTAACAAAAGTGAGAAAATAAACATATTTTTCTTGTTCAGGGGCTGTCGCTCCATCCGTATTTTAATCATACCCAACTGATCTGAATTTAATCATGAATGGAATGTGAGATTTTATGATTCATAAATGATTTTCTGTTGGAATTAAAATGCAATTCAATCACGGTTGGATCACACTGAACAAATTTGCTGCTGAAATAAGTTTGTTCCTGCAGTGGGCCCAGGCTGTTACCGCTTATGAAAACGTGACTGCCGTTTCCACTTTCATTCTGAGGCTCGAACGAAAGCCAGAAAGGGAGATTGCTTAGTAGTCCGACCAAAATGGATGTCACACTGTTGTGCCTCACTTATACCGTGTGAAATTTGGTTGAGTTGGAGATTGATGTTTTTGGAAGAATTCGGTAACATCACTGCCATTAACTTATTGCTGTAGTGTTTTTTTTTTCCCTCTGGTTTTTAGATTTTTTTTTCCAACACCTCTCCTTTTGAGTCATAGGTATACCAAAATTGATGAAATATTGATGTTTTTTTTCTTAGAATTTGAAATATTTATCACACATTATTACTTTTTTTTTTTACTTTCTAGGCTCAGTTAAATTAAGTTAATTTGTATAGTTCTATTTCTGAGCAAAAGCTTTCCATTCATATCTAAATATATAGAATTCAGCTTGTTCAAAATTTTATTCTATATACTTAAAATTAATCCAGTCCAATTGTCCATTTATATATAGACCAGTTCAGTCCAAATTCTGTTGATCAGAATTGGCATCAGGTTATCCACAATATCTAACAAGACAATTTTTATTGAGTCAATAACTATACAGCAAAACCTGGAGAATACTTCATATAGAAATGTTTTAAAAAAGACACAACTAAACACCAACGTAATGGACCATGAGTTCTTGACAAGTGAATGGCAGCAATACCTCCATTAATTGTTCGGTTCAATAAAGAAGCCACAGCAAAACATAGAAATAATAAGGTAGATTTAAAAGAAAGAGACAGAAAAGACAAACAAATATAAGTATTAGGCAGCAGTATTTCCATCAGTGGCTCCATCCAGGAAAGAGGGACAACTAAACAGGCACTACACCAGCTGTATTTTCTATGGGCAAGAAATGCAAAGAGCAAACGGCAGTTGGTTTTATCCAAGAAACGGATACAACTGAACACAGAAATTCAGAAAACATAATGAGCAATACTTCAATTCCTTAAAAGTATCATAAACAATACATTTAAAATATAGGACTTTAGCCAATGGTTCCAGGAAGAAAACTTGGACACTTTAAAGATGCATGACAATGTATGCAGATGACTGAACGGTGTGTTAGCTTTCGTTTTTTTCCCCTACAAAAAAAGATATAGAAATCAGCTTTAATCATCTCAAAACTATGAAAGCAAAAGCTTTCAATTTTACTGTTCTCAATTTTTACCTGTTGTCTCACTTAGATGAGCAAAAATCAAGTCTTGACTAGTTGGTCTTAAATAACAATTAGGTTTGATGAGAGACCCACAAATCACCCTTTGGACAAGCTCACAGCAGTTTGAATAACCTCATTGAAATCCTAATTTTCTTGCTTTTGTCGTTTGTTCATTCCCCTGCTGTCTTTCAATCTCTCCTGTTGTTGACCGTCCATCTCTCTCCCTCCCTTTTGCACCACTTTTAACATACATGTGGATTTGAAAGTGATTGACCATTAATGGCAACGGGAAAAAAAAAAGTGGTTCGGTTCCTGCTGCTGCAGAATAGCTTCTTGAAAGCAAGGAATCCAGCAATCGCACACAAGCTGACAGGGCTGATTGGCGCCGCGGCTGTGAATACGCGCTCGAGCAGGACCCGTTCCTGCCACGGTTTGTGTTATATTAGGGTTAAGAGGAACCATTGGTGGCCAATCTGTGTGCCTCTGTGGAAATTTTGCATAAAGTTAAAACTTTTTGAAGTCGCACAGGTGGATGTCTTATTACTTCGCACTCTAACACATTGCTCCACAAATAAAAAAACATTTGGAGCAAGTTTGACTTCAGTGTGTACTCATGGTGCGTTAGTTTAGTGGTCGCTTAAAATAAACCAAATGCAGGTCTGTGTTTTTTTTTTTTTTGGTTAGATTTTGAAGAACTACTGTCTGTACCTTTATTTTTTTTTAGATTCTTTCGTAAGATTAAGAAGAAGCAGGTTCTTGTGGCAAAACCTTTATCAGTTGTCTTTTCAGGGTCCGTACACAGTATTGTAAAGCATAGAATACAATTTAAATATTTTCCACGTCTGGACAAGCATGCAAAAAGAAAATTAACAAGTCTTTTTTTTTTTTTTTCTCATTATCACTGGATTGTCTAAAAGTTGTCTGTATGTCCATCAATGTTTATATTTATACCTAAAGATAAACATGAAGGTCAGAACAGAAAGCTGTAAAAAAAGTGTAATTTTAATGTGGAAAATGTGCGGGAATCTGGTATTTACATGTGGACTGAGGAACCTTAGATTTGTGAATTATTTACTGCCAAATAAAAATGGAAAGTTAGTTTTGCTATTGTACACAATTTTTGCACTGCTGCACTGCTTTCATCACAAAAAGCATGGTATAAACTCAAAAACAGCTTTTTCATCAAATATTATATGACCCAACAAGTAGCATCCTTTTGGTTCCTAGACCAATCAAAATGCTGGAAATGTTATATCAGCCAGCCAAGCAGAGACAATCCCTTATGTATCAATTGAAAAAAGAGGCCATGCAGTTTGTCAACAATGCACATTTGTGTTTTAAGGCATTTTTTTTTATATTTGCGAGGTTTGAGAAGAAGCAGGTCTGTGAAAATATTCTTGCGATGGACAATGAAATAGATGTGCTACAGTTATTTAAACAAAATCTTGAATTTTGAATAAACCGAACAGGGAAGTTGCCAACAGGCTTTTTGTTGGCTATAATTCCTCTTGTCTCTGATTGTTCTAGAATTGTGCTGATTGTGATGGAGTAGCTGTGTTACGTTACTTCTGATTTGTTCTTTTTGTAGACTTTTGTTTAATTGTTTCGGCTGAGGCATTGTTTGTTTGGACAGTTATTTTGTTAGATGCTGTGCAGCTTGAAGGATTCGTGCTTTACTTTTTTACTTCGGACAGTTGTTATTATGTGCATCCATGGCAACAAGCTGTGGATGTTGCCATTGGGAGCAATTGATTAGCATTTCAAAAGCACAAATGATGGGCTATAAAAAGGAGAGAGAGAAGGAGGAGGTTCAAATGACCTCTGCAACTGATAAAGGGCAAGGATCATATCTCCAAATCCATTGGCTCTCAGCCCGGCTTTCTAACAATATGGCCAAACAGAAATGTAAAGGAGTGGCAAAAGCAAATGAGGTGGATCAGCAGTTCTTGCTGGTAATGGTGTCATCCAGGTTTTGCCATTGTGGAATATCATAAACATTAAGCTGTTACATGTCATGAAATCATGAGACTGTCATTCAGCAGCAGTCTTCAGTCAGAGGTGTCATCAGATTGCTTGGAAGACTGAATGCTACAAGAGATCCATCCTGCCCACAACATCACCATCTCCAACAACTCTTTAAAGATATCACTTACGACATTTAATTTTCTTTGGCATTAATTCATTATTTTTCAATTTGAATTGAATGAGTACAAGTATCAGTTAATTTTCAGGTACAAAACACCAAGTTTGAGAAAAAACAACCTATTAAATTAGATGGTAAACAATTGTAAAAGTTGAATTGGCTCAGCTATTATTAATACCTTGCAACAGATTTTTCTGAACACACTCAAGTTTCATGCAAACCTTGTAGCTGAGACAGAATACCAACATGATGAACCACAGAGAGATGGAATTGGAAAGAAAAGCAACCTTCAGAACACCAATAAATAAGATCAGACGAGAGAACTGAACTCGTGCAGTCCTAAGGTTTTGACTTCTGTCTCACTGACTTCTAAATTTTCGTTTTCTCCCTTGTCTTCTTCACCTGTTCTCCTTTTCTTTCTCTATTGCTTCTCTGTTTTGGCTCATGCTGCTATGGCAACCGCTGCTTTCTTTTTGTCATCCAAGTTGTAGGGCAGTTTTTAAGGTCCACCCCGAGATGAAACCACTCGTTTCATTCACACGTACTATCACAGGATTACAAACACCCACCATCACCTGCACTTCACCGTGTTCTCTCTGCATCGCTATTCTGACACACACTTCAGGTTTACTGATGGTTTGATTTGTTGCTCACCATTCTTTGATTGATTTTTTTTTTTTTTTCCACAGCGTTTACGTTTGTTTTTTTGTTTTGTTTTTTTACTTGCAGACACCAGAGAAGAATACCCCAAGTGCTGCTGGTTTAACTGACATTTAGAAAGAAGAGGACCGACGAAAAGAGAGGAAGAGAAGGACGGACCGTGTTTGGAGGAGGAGGTGGAAGATAAAATTGGAGACCCGCCCACTCTGGTGAAGCCCCTCCCCTTAGAGGAAGTGCAGTGAGTACCAACATTTTGTTTCTTTTCAAATGGCCCACTCGCTTACTTGTTAACCAATCTATTGATAGTGTTTGTTATTGAAGCTAAGATTTCATGATTACCAATCTACAGATGTGCGCATGTATTATGTGACATCATTAGGAAAGCAGCAGCAATCAAATGTAAATTCAGATGTTGGATGAAGTCTACATGCAACCCTTTTAAAAACTTGTATTCGTACAATTTATCCCAACTTAATCACATGGATAATTCCAGAAGAAAAAACTTAATGAATGTACATGTATATACAACGTTGTATCCGCATTACTTGGCTTTGCCACAGGGCTTTTTTGTTTTTGTTTTTTCTTATTAAAGCTGAGTTATTTCTTGATTACTTAAACTGAAAATGTATTTCTCATTCTTTCAGTATTATAAGTCTTCTTATCCTTGTGTGGTTATAAAGGCCACACTCTATGAGGCTGATTATTTTTCTAATTTTCAAAATGCTCATTAACAACTGACATTCACATCTGTTGCACTGTAGATACTTGAGTTGTTCTTGGAGACTGACTAATAGTTATAACTCAACACCTACATTGAAAGTAAATATACATACAAATCTATTTTAAAGTTATTTTCATTCAGTTGCAAGTTGTCATTTTCAGTCTTCATCTCAGTAACGAATCTCATTGCATCACATTGTGTGGTATTCAGATGAATACCACACAATGTGATATTCATAGACCAATACCTATTGAATTAAGATTTGCAGCTCACATGTCTTTATTTTATTTTATTGTTGGCAGTGTATCGAGATACACATAGTATTTGCACAGAGCAAGGATACCCAAGTCTACCGTTCAATTTTCAAAAAGTGAGGTCAGTGGGTTGTTACTTTAAATAGTGACGGTCATGTTTGCAAGTCTCAACATGGCCACATCTGGGATCATGGATGCCACAAACTGACACATCTCGACTCAACAACAACAAACAGGTGGTATGAAACCACTGGACCATTCTGAAGAGAAACAGTTCTTGTTTTTGTAAAGCCAGTTCAACTATAACTCTGTTTTAAAAAACAGACCAAATCATACTGGTTGGGTGACTTTACTGTTTAACATGTTGCAGAGTACAGCAGGTGAATGATGTTGGCTAACAGAATGAGGTGGGATGTTTAACTGACTGAAAGGAGTGGCAGTTTTTGACATGGATGATGTGGCTCCCCACCCAGGGCATCCTGGATGGGGTGGCAACGACACACCTAAAAACAACAACAGCAAAAGGCCATTTGAGGTTTATGATGCATTTGTTCTGTTTGTGCCAACACAGAAAATGCATTTTTGATTTTATATTGGGACAAGTGTGACTTGAAGGGGAAGGATGTATGCCTTCATGCAAAGTCCTGTAATTTTACAGTAATTTTTTTTTTCCTGGATTCAAAAATGTTGCTTGTAACAAATAGTTGCTTGTTGTTATCTTGTTTTCTTTTTTTATCATTGATATATTTAGTTGTTTAATTAGAATACAAGTAACACAAATGGGTGTGCATGTGTTATATTCTTTAGGATGAAAACAGACCTCAAAGAAAAAATAATCCTTGTTGGTTGATAACAGCCTGATCAGTGTAATTTTATAAAAAGTTAGAAATTTGACTTAAGCATATAATAATAAGAATAAAAAAAGCTTTATGAAAATGTTATTTATTGCTAGTTATTTTTAATAACTGATCTACTGAAATTAAATTTTTATTTTTTGCCATGTCCTCTAAATCTCCCGAACTTAAAGTAACCTTCTTCCAACCGGACGGAGGAAAGGGTGTAAAGGTTGTTATTTTCAAAGGTGACATTTCCGTACAGGTTGCTGAACTTTGGTAGAGAAGTGAATAAATGACATTTCGTCGGTCACCATTTGCCAGCAGGACTGGATTAGTTTAATGGGGACCTCACTGGAGGTAGAAACGAGGACATGTAACTGTTGTCTCTCAAAGAGATTGTTGGGTTGTTGCTGTTGCTGTAACCACTTAGTGGAAATTTTGCCATCTGAGCATATTGCTTGTTGCAACACTGGGAACTCTTTGCATTTATTATTCTGTTGAAAACCTACTATTTTATCTGTGTGAACAACTCAAGATTAATTCTTATGTGGAGCATAATGACAGTGTTAAAACATACAGCTGCCTTTGATAGAAGTCTCCGGGGAGATGATTGCATCGCTGTAGTGTAAGAGTGCGTTCTCCAATTGATGAATGTGTTGTGCTTGTGACTCAGAAGAGGCTTTCAGTTCCTCAAAAGCACTAGTAAACAGATACACAGTGAGGAAAAATGACAGACTTGACTTTGGGCTATGCACCTGCACCGTTTTAGGCTTCATTTATTATCCCAGCACTTATGTGAAGCACTGAGGAGCATTCTTGCTTTTTCTTAAAAATGCAAAGAATACGTCTCATCAGGCTGAACATTAATTTATTTAAAGTGAGAATTATTCTTCAAAATAGTATTTATCTTGTATTAAAAGCGAAAGATATTCAGTTTAGTTTTAATTTAGTCCCATTTTAAATAATTTTTTGCATTTCTGATAAGAAGTGTTATGTGTGAAGAATTATTCACGTTTGTTCCAAAATTTTATTTTTAAATGCTCCCCAAAATGCTTTGTGTGTTTGAATAGGATTTTTATCTACTGTCTAGTGTTAATTATCAGCTTTAAAATAATTAAACAACTAGACTTATTTTGGAGCATATTTAATGGTGAAATAGTTTTTCTGACTTCGGAGCAAAGTCAACTAGCACTTGTATATGTTGAAGATTTTTACTTTATACTTGATAAGAAAATGGTTAGAGCCACATTAACAGAGTCAAGGCCTCAGAGTGTGTTTTAATAATTCCTTTACAATTCTAAAATCGCTGCAGGAATTTAAATATTAAGAATACTTGACACTATGTGCCACTGATACTGCATAGCCATTTCTTGGAAGAAATTGGCTCTTTCTAGTTAAGCAAATAATCAGATTTATATTGTCATTTTGAATTGTTACAATATGACAATAGTTTAATTTGATAAATTATTCAAAACCAATCAGCAGGGTTAAGCACACCCTCGTTATAGAAAAAAAAATAATAATTTTAACTGTTTTCTGGCTGTAGTTGGCATGGTAGCAGAATTTAAACATCACTCAGTTACTGCAGCACATCTGCCAGAAAAAGCCAACAATCTGAGGCAATGTGAATGAGTCAGTTTGTATTGAATTTTGAGTATCTCTGAATAATTAATTACTCACTTTTATTGCAATATTGATACTTTTGACAACCCTAATCGGGATAAAACTCACCACCTGTGTACAGTAAGGTTACTGTCCTCCACGTCTTGCATTGACTGATTTGTTTAACCACTTTTGGAGATTTTAGAATCTCCTCAATGTCACATCAAACCTGAGTGAACAGGATAAACAAAGTAGATGGGATTATTGAGTTTTTTTTATAGCATAGTAAACAAAAAGCGTGTGATCACAAGTCCTTTATTCTTGTTGACGTTGGGGTGCAGTACTTCAACAATGGCCAGTTTAAATGAAGGCTACATTAGACACTTTTACAGCTTGCTTTTCATCTTTCTTTGAAGGTAGGAGTAAAAGCAGATCAGTTCATAAACTATCAATCCCAAACTCGGCCGTTTTTGCATAGATGTTGGCTTTGAATGGCAGACATTCAAACACCATCCAAGTACAAGACAAAAACCTCTTTTGTAAAACAAAAACAAAACAGCAGGTCTGGACTCTAACAGGAGGATGAAAAGCAACAGTGGCCACATTTTAAATGAAAGCGTGATGACTGTTAAAGCGAGTTGGAGTCAATCCCAGTGATGTGTTCAGAGTCCCGATCTGCAGCAATACGAATGAGTCAGTCAGGGGAGATTCTGATGAGACGAGATGAGCTCCAGATCCTCAGCAATGTCAAGGTAGAGAAAAAAGGCGGAGGAAGTATTCAAATTTACTGTTTAAATATATATTTTCATACGTAGTCACTTCATAATATTTCAATCTGTAGGAACAGGGAGTCGTTTTGCTTGAAAGAACCCATTTTGAGAGGTTTTTGACCTGCTTTTACAGAATCATCAGAGTAACACAGCAGTATCACATTTCTGGGTTCGCTTTGTCCCTTTGGTGTCCTTTAGTGATTTGAAAAGTAGCACCTGAAGACTTAAAGAGTAGATTCTGGCACAATTTAAAGCTTTAACCTTAAGAGGTATTTATTTGTTTGGAGTCTATTCCTCCCTCTGGATCATTTTAGTGTTTAATTTGCCTCCCCCCTTGCTACTCAGCTTTAATTTGTTGAATATACGAAACCTTAAAAAAATAAAATAAAAAAAAAAGACGTGGAAATCTTGCCTTTTAAAGGCAGTGGAAAAGAAGAAAAATAAAAGCAAATAGAGGGTGAGTTCTGATGAGGGGTGAGGAATAATACCTGGATGGCTGAAGGCTTTTTCGGATGAGTACCTTTTCCCACTAAGAGTGGCTCAGAGGAAAAAGTCAGAGGGTCACTTTGAAAGACATGACATTTAATTTCCAAAATTCAAAACTCTTCCCCTCTTTTCTGCAGAGTGGCCTTCTGGTGTTAAAATGTGAGAAAGAGTTGGTTTTTAGAAGAGGAGGAAGAGGGAAGGACACATTAAAGTGCAAAGTGTCGAATGATCTGGCAGCAGAGAGCACAAATGAGTAGAATGAAAGAAGAGGAGAGATGTGATCCTTGAGGAAAATAAAAGAGCAAAAGAGAAGTGACACGTACTTCAAACTGGAAGTGAAGTCAGACTCAGGATGGCTTTAGGAAAGAGGAGAATCTGAGATGGATTTTCAGTCAGAAGTATATGAGCGGTTTCTCCCTTCTGCAGGAACAGCACGTTCTGTTCAGCAGGTTTAAACATGGCAGCGTCCGCAGCCTGTAGTGCCCCCGCGGCACTCAACTTAACTTTGTTGTCCGTGCTTCTAGACAGGCTGGCTGCTGCACAACATGGTTGTGTAATTTGGGACGGTACACATTTTGGGAGACTTTTCAACAAACCTTGTTGAGGCTCTATTGCTTGAGATAAAAGTTCAGTCGCCACATCTGGAGCCGGCATGGAGGTCCTTGTGGGTCTTAGATTTGTGCAGTGTGTCATACTCATGAAATGATCAGTTTTACACAGTAAAAACTTCAGGATGATGATTATAGTGAAGAAAACATTCTAAATTCAGACTGTCAAAGTGAATATTTTCCTTTCCATGTTCATAATTTAAATTGTTTATCCATCGAGACAGGTTTGCATCTGAATATATGACAGACTTTTTCTTTTAAATGTAAATTTCTCAAAGTTGTTTAGACATGCAGTGTTTTTCACAAAGGTTTACAGCATATTATTGGCATAACCGGTAAAGATGTGTAATAAACCTTGGAGCTGGAGTACGACAATTGCTCATGCTAGTACATTTCAGTAAGGCAAAGACCGCACAATAAGAATTGAATTATCTTTAATAAATTACAAGTTCTGCATGTATTGGCACCCTAAGAATTTCTTTTTTTCAATTTATTCTATAAGATACTACTTTAAGGTGATCAGAATGTCTAAAAGTGATCCTCGACTTTCTTAGCCACTCTATAAAACAGGTAAAAGAAGAGAACATACCAGCTGCATAACATAAGAACATTTTTTTGCCAACTTCACTTGCGAAAGTCTTCTGAATTTGCATCCCAGACTCATTTCTGTGTTACACCCTCAACATGACGATACAACAAAGCTACAGACCCCCGAATCTTACAGATCTCCTCTAAGAAGAAGGGAGATTTATTTGCTGCATAGTATTAGGGTAAAAAGTGCTTCCTCAATTGAAAAGGGTTAGAGTTACAAGGCTTGTCTGAGTAGTAACAGTATGGTTTTTGATACAGAACAAATGTGAATACATCGAGAGGGCAGAAAATAAGTCTCTGTGATTCTGAGATGTTTATAACATTATTTTCTGATCACTATTTGGAACTAGTACCGGTAATTGTTTCCTAATAGATATTGATTAGATTAGCCACAAAACCAGATCTAAAAATCTAAGTGCTTAAACTACTATGATGATTACCGTCTAATTTTTGCATTTGTAAACTAGCGCCACCACAAAGTACAGCTGGGACCGATGGGAATATTTTGCTTGCATTCGGTCTTTGGTGTTCCAACTGAAAGAGCAAGATTGCCATCCCCACAGGCGTGCTGCTAACATGACTGAAAACCCCAAGATGGTGAAACGAAGGGGCAGCCCATCAATTAACTTGTCAGATTCAAAGCCACTAAAGTCACTTGTTTTCAACACGCAGTGAAACACCAAGGGTTGGCGGAAGTGGATCCAGACCAAACACCAAAACACATGACATGTTGTAACTGCAGAGCCACTAAAAATATCAGTGAGCACTGAAAGGTCTTCTGAGATTAAACATAAGTTCCTGAGCCCCTAATCAACAATTTCTGCATCCGAATGTTCCAGCTGACCAGCAGAATGAATCATAATCAGTAGTCTTTGGGTTTATCCGTCCAGAAAACCGAGCCAACTGAAGCCAACATTTACCATTGCTTGGCTGCCATCCAGTTCTTTCTTTTTGAGCTCCCTCCTAAGCTGCAGCCAGCACGAAGACCATTGCCAGCCCTGCTGGGCGCTCAGAAAGGTTTGTTTGCTTAGCTGAATAGGCTCTCTGAAGCTCAAGCGATGGAGCTCTGTGCTAATACTGCAAGGGTGATGGATGGAGTTTGCACTCAGGTCATCTGGGCAAAGAATATTTGCATCAAAGGTGTTATGAAGCACCTCTCCTGAAAAAATCCACCAAATGGCACAATGTTTGGGCTGCAGAAACAGCTCTGCACCTGATACTTTGTGATTTTTTTTATTCAGAGTTTGACTTTGTTGCTTTATGCTAAGTTACATTTCCCAAGTGTCATTAATAAGTATCAGAATTGTCAACATTATTTACAGTTAATACCTGACTGGAAATCACACTTTTTTTCATTATTCGATTGGTCTCACAAGTTATAGTCAGTTGTGACTTCTATGTATTTTTTTTTTTTTTGCTCTATGTGACGCATTGTTTTCACTGACACGTTAAATATTTATTCAAACTGGTGGATATGAACCAAGAATTAAACATTACCATTTGCAGCCATGAAGAAAGCTAAAATCACAGGCTAGACGGTCAGAACTGAAGGAACAAATCCACAGACGATCTGTGATCTGTGCTACCTCGTAAGATTTTCTTACCATACCGCATCTAGATAACGATACCTATCTGTCGGTGCCACCTTCTGAAACTGCTGGAACAGTCACATCTCCATGCTCTAGAAGTGACTAAGGAGATGACTATAAATGACTTTAGAGGGAGACCTCTTGGTGTTACCGCCTCTCTATCATCCTTTATTTACACTGCATGCGTCTCCGCTCCACTGCGCTCTTTGCTGATGGAGCACAGACATTCCAGACCACCCTGATTTAGAGTGCAGATCAGCCTCCAGCAGACTTCCAAGCCAAAGTCAAGAGTTTTCGTGAGTTTGCTGAAAAGCAATTAAATAATATATCATTTGACAGTTTCTAAATACTTACTGTCTGAAAAAATATGGTACTGTGCTGGAGTCAAATTTAACCAGTCACACTCACATATGTACACTTGTGATTATGTTTGTTCACATGAATTTATACTCACATGTCTCATGTGGATCTATTGGTGTCTTTAATAAAGATGATCCGCTGGTAACTTGCAGTTAAGTGCCTTGCCCAGGTGCCCATCAATGTATGACAGAGAAGGAAGCAAGAATGAAACCTGCAGCTTTCCAATTCCAGGGCTTCTCTTTTTATTACACATTCGCATTGTGATTGATGATCACTTTAATTATGCCTTGGATCAAAGCTGTACATCACATTTTTTTTTATTTCGCTAACAGGAGATCTAAATGTATGAAAACACTGAAAACACTGCTGCATTTTTGGTATTAAGTGTAGAAAACAAAGGCTGCACAATTAACGCTGTGCCCTAATGCTGTGTCACTGTCTGATCATGATGTTGTTCGTCGAACCGCCATCTGTTGCCTTCAGATGTTGCGCTCTCGTTTGAAAATCTGAGCGCTAGGCCCCGCTTCGGGGA
The DNA here is from genome assembly GCF_001443285.1 of Poecilia latipinna. Taxonomy (NCBI): domain Eukaryota; kingdom Metazoa; phylum Chordata; class Actinopteri; order Cyprinodontiformes; family Poeciliidae; genus Poecilia; species Poecilia latipinna. Next base: position 168,479 of record NW_015113019.1, read on the forward strand.
GCGATCGAGAATCCCAGTCGATTTTTGGGACTGGGAGGAGCGGTGCGGCGCTGGTGGGATCTCCGCAACCACTGCTGGAGGTATGTGCTACGTGGGAGAGAATGACTCACCCCTAAAAATCCACACACACCTGTGGAGGAGGTGTGTGTGGGCAGGCAATGTGGCCAGGCAGATTGTTGCTCGCCTTCTTCTCTGAGTTGGTGTGTGAAACGTTGACCTTGCTGCCGCTGCTGAACTGGGCCATCGAAACTCCGTTCTTTAAATCTTCTCTCTTTATTTTTTTTGTGTGTGTATCTGTGGGTTTTCCTAAATAACACCTGTACAGAAGACTTTCCGTATTCTGGCTGCAGCAGGAGAATTTTTTTTCTTTTTGACATTTTACTTATTGATGTGATGATTTTGAGAGATTTCAGCTCCTCCGCTATGGGTGCTGCACGTTCTGTCTTTAATTTTAACACTGTATGTTTTTTTTTCTTTTGTTTTTTCTTTTTTTTCTTTTTCTTATCTCCTTGTTAGAAAAGACTTGTGTGTTCACTTGAGAACAATTCTCAGTTCAGATTTTTTTTATTTTTTCTTGGATCAGTTTTAAGTTCATTTCAACTCAGGAAATTATGTAAAAATAAGCATTAAAAAAAATGTAGAAACTTATTGACTTTAATCAGAAAATTATAACACATGAAGATCGTTTGATCTAAAACATCCCACAGTAGTTCAGGTCATTGTCCAACCAAATTTGGACCTCTGTCTGAGGCTCAGGTCTTTTTCAGCTTCTAACGGGTTTTCTTTCAGGATCTATATTTAGATTCATAGTTTTAAAGCAATAGTTAATCAGCTTTCGTAATTAATGGGGATGTAAAGTGGTCATGAAGATATTGGGATACTAAATTAAGATATGACCATATTTTATTTTAAAAAATCAACTCTAAATACAAAGTCAGTTTTATTGATCTTGTAAAAACTAAAAGACAAATGCTTTTAGCTACACTTTTTATGTGAATTATTAAGGTAATTAAATACAAAGTGTGACAATATATAGTCACACAATACACAAAAAGAAATCAGTATGCGACCCATTTTGTATAAAAAATAAAAGACCTTCTATTTTATCTCTGCTTGCATCTTCAGATTTGATGGAAAGTCGAGCGCCATTCCAGTTTCTTGACTTTTGAGCACAGGTTTCCTTCCTGGATCACCCTGAATTTTACTCAATTAATCACTCCTTCTACTATGGCCATCCTGTCATAACCTGCTGCAAGTAAAATGTCCCCACAGCATAATGCTGCCACCACCATGTTTCAAGCCATGTTTTTTTCAGACTGATGTGTAACAAAATTCTGACCCCATCTGAGCAGAACCCCTTCTTCTAACTGTTTCTGCCTGGCTTAAACAGTTTGCCTCTAATACAGGAAGAAAAGCTTCACTGCAGAACAAGGGAGAATAAAATTACATAGTTTTTTTAAATGTAACGAAGTAAGAAAATCCAGTAGTTTTCTAATTTTTCTGCATGGTCTACTTTCTCCTACACGCTTTTGATTTAAGTTGGTCATTTAGCACCTCGGAGAACTTGCCATCTGTGTATTTAGGTTGCGTTGGTGTCCTGAGCTTCTTCCTGTGATCATAGATCACGATCATGATGTTAAGATCAGGCCTCTGTGGGGGTCAGACCATCTGTTGCTAAACTCTTTGTAGTAGTTGAAGATGTAGCTCTTTGATTCTTCAGGGCGTCATCTTCCTGCCCTAGAATAAATCTGAAAGCAGACCGATCTTTTTGAGAACGACCGCATAGCGCAAGATACAGTATAAACAGAAGCTTAATTTAAGTTTCTTTTTTTATGTATTTATTCTTTTTTTTTAGCTCTCGGGATGTTTTAAGTAATAAAATATAAGGAGGTCAGGATTTAAACTGCATGAAGATGTTCTTTCCATTCAGACTCCCCACTCCTACGTCCAGCTGCAGCAGCGGCGGCTCAGTAACTCTGGAGTTCATTCAGCACCATATAATTGAGGCCATGATGAAGTCAAGTGTTTTTTAGAGTAATGAGCGCAGTCTGGAAAGGTAGAGCTGCCTCACAGCTTCTCTCAAATCATCCATCCATGCACACACCCATCCATCCGCAACACATTTGTTCAATTTAGTTAAGTGCCACTCAAGACATATTCCTTAAAAACAAAGATAAAAACTAATCTCCAAGTAGTTTTTTTCTTGCTTTTTTTTAAGGGCTGGATGTGTCAGTAACGTACAAATTTACAACACTTTTAAAGACACAAGAAATAAGAGATTTTTTTTCAAAATAGTAACTAATCCAATTATAGCCAGAGGAAATGTGTTTGGGGTGTTAAGAATGAAGAAGAGAAATGGGAGAAGAAAGCACTAAAACGAGCAGAATTTACTAATATTCAGCAAAGCACTCCATTATGGGATGAGCTGTTTTTGAGTGAAACTTTAGCAACAATTCGAAATAATGTTCAATTATTTCCTGAGTGAGCAGACGTTGGAACGAAGAGAAATTCTCAAGGACCCGGGTTTGGTTGGAGAAATTAGAAAATCCAGTGAAGCGATAAATAATTTTATGTTGCGGATGGTTTTGAAAAAGTCTCCAAAAACATTTTCAAGGCCATCAGGATTTTGCTCTCCAATACATTTTTCCCCAACAAAAATACTTTTTTCCCCTCCTGGAGTTTGAGAGATATTCAAAAAGCCTGAAGAGCCGGGTGAAAAGATGCGATGAGAATCAAGGATGCTTCGTTGTGAAGTCTTACTCACACTGGAATTTGATATTCAGAATAACTTATTTTTTATTCTCCTTGACATTGACCAGTTCAATTTTAAAACCACTTTTCTAAAGGTGCAGTAATAATTCACTTGAGTGCTGATTCATCTAATGAAGTATCTGGTTTTTCTTAATCGAAAAAAAAAGACTTTTAAAGGTGGATTTTTTTTTCTTCTTCTTTTATTTGTACTTTAGGGACATTTAATGCTGTTCATGTCATTCAACAGACCACGGCTGAATGACTGTTATTCCAAAATACCTTAGATTTAGTGGTTTAGCTGTTTAAATGTATAAATACAAATTCAGTTCTTATGCTAAGAGCTGTCTCGAGACAGTAGAACATTACCTCGATTGTGAAAGACTTGTAATTGATGCTGGTCACTTGTAATGTTGCAGCAGTTTCACAACCAGTTCAGAGGAACTCTCTAAGTCTGTTTATCCAAAACGGTTTAAGCTCCATTAAATGACAGCCACCCTGAATGAAAAAGGCACGCTTTGTGTAGCCTATGAGGCAAACCCTGGGGCAAGGAAAAACATTCAAAGGACCTGCTGGAGTTTGTAGAGGTTAACTCAGAAAGCTCTAGGCTGTTTTGTTTTTGTATTTACTCTTAAAACAACAACCAGAGATTTGCTGAATGCCATCTGTAAAACTATGAGACCAAAATGATTAACCTTGGGACTGCTAGGTGGGTTCTTCAGTATCCCGGAGACTTTCCCTTTGGATATAGATCTTACTTAGATCTGAAAAATTTAACTGCTGTTGTTAATTCTGCTCTATACAGTCCCTCCAGGATTTCACTATTGTTTTTACTGTTTGTTTACAAAATTGCTTTTTTTTTTTTGGTGCTGCTTAAGAAATCTTTGCCAGAAATTTTGCAATATTTTTTTTTATCTCCATTGAACTTCTTCCAAAATCTACATGATGAGACAAAAAACAGATGGCTTTGACAAAAATATATTTATTCTTTAAATAACTTAAATAGTTCAATTATTGTTACTTGCCACATTGATAATGTATTATAACTTGATATAAAGTAAGGCTGAGGCAGCAGTGAAGTAGAAGCATGAGCCACTGCCTCTTTCAGGTGGGAGTTTGCAGTTGCTTGTGCCCAATATGTTTGACCATTTTTGTGGAAAATTAGCAGTAAACTCACAATCATGCATTAGTGCGAAAAAAAAAGGTCTGGTGATTTTGTGTGAATTTTCACAATTGCAGAATCACAGAAAACTGAAGCAATTTGAGTTGGTTTATCATATAAAAGCCCAACAAAACATGGAAGCTGATGGTTTTAACATGGCAAATTGTGCCAAATATAGATGGGTAGGAATCATTTTTACAAGGAAAGCACTGCAATCGTATTTGCTGCAGTTGTGGTAAAACAGACAATCATTTTCTCCAGCCTCCAAAAGAAAGAAAAAAAGCTGTAAGTGCTTCATTTTTATCACCTTAACATTCACTCTTATTTGCTGCTGGACTGTGGCAGAGCCATGTTGAGACAGACTTTTAGGTTAACAGAGGTTATTTACCGTTGTCAACACAAATGTAAATGTAGGCCTCTGCTTGCCTTTATCCGGATTTCTCTACAAAAGAGCCAAATTATTGGTGGTGTGACATTTTCCATAATTCCTGCTGATATTTGTTTTGTGGCTGCAAGTAGACCTTGATGTTTGCAGGGTGAGTGTGGGTCACATGTCAAAGCAGTATACGCATTTGTATGGCAGGTATGAACTCATATCAAGGCATTAAAAGCTCCAACTGAAAGCCGGAAAAATAACAATAAGTATGAATAAAAAATGAGTCGTTTTGTGCTCAGGTGCATTCCTAAAGACCAGCGAGTGTTTGCTTTCACAAAGCCAGGTTCTTTTTTATTTTTTATTTTTACTTTTTTCCCCGGCTCTTCAAAGGTGGTCCTCAGTGATCTCAAACGGTCCCACCAGTTCAGGCCAATTGGAGATGGCCTGCTGGGAAATGTCTAAAATTGCTATTCCAAATTTACAAGGTGGAGCGTTGCCACTGTTAGACAGTTTAGGGAGAGCCGCGGTGCGTAAACCGTTTTAGTTCGTCCCCTGCTGTGATGCAATCTGTTACGAGCATCAGTCAAATCACCCTCTCTGTTAGAGGATAAGAAAACACAGCCATCAGCCAACTCAGTAAACTCTGTAAATATTATGAAGGATTCCCCAACCTGCATTTCCGCTGTAGATGAAGATGGAGCTTTTTCTTAGGAGGACTGAAGCAGTCGGGGAGCTTTTATAGACATCTTAAAAGTGTGTGTGTGTGTGTGTGTGTGTGTGTGTATATATATATATATATATATATATATATATATATATATATATACACACATTCTCTTTATTTTCAACCCTTTAAAATGTATGGCTGCTTAAAATAAAGGATACATCCATAGAACTCAAGGGTTACAAATTATAGCAAAACAAAAAAAGAGAACAGTTTGTGTATGCAAAATGATATCTGGAGAGATAAATAGGTTGTAAGATTATCTTTACCATTCATCTTTCTAATTTAGATTTAACAAGATAGAATAGCAAAAATAAAACGTAAAGGCTGACTTAAGCCTAGTAATAGTTTCGGCATGCTAATTGCACAGAATTATTAACACAAGTACAACAATCTGATTGTAGATGTTTAATTAGCAGAGCCATCTGCTGAGGTAGCAAGGCTGCACTTGGCTTCCGCTCATTGCTTTGCACCTGCAGTTTAAAACGGCATTTCCATTATAAGACTGACAGGCGGCACCCCTTTACGTTACATATGATGACTGTGCATTGGGAAAGTTTTCAAATGGCTCATTTTTCTATCTTGTAAGCAAGATAGATGGCCTTGATGGACTTTCTTTTGAATGGTTTCTGTCATGTCCCATGCTGCAGTCCTGCTCACAGTCCCTGCCGTTCATACTGATTGCTCTCACCTGTGCTGCTGCCCAGGTAACCACCTGCTCATCTGTCTTGGAGCATTCCTGTTCCATATTCTCATTTCTAATTATGTCCCCGACACAATCAGACTTCAATATGACTTCTGACCACCACCTCTGTTGCTACCCATCAGTGCTGTGAGTGATTTTGGCTCTGAATCTTGCTTCCTGTTCTTGGCCACTGATTATTCTGGACCTGTTCTGCCTCCTCTGCTTGCCGTCAAAAACTGTTGTATTTTTGGTATCTGTGACATCTTAGTTTGCGGTGTTAAGCACATAGAGTCATCTCTGCATATTCCTGTGGGTGAAACAATCCCCAGTAAACAGATAACCTCAGTTCCCTTGGAGTGTATTCTTCAAGGATGCTAGTATGCTGAGGTACAAATCTCAGAGGAGTTTCAACCATCTCTTATCAGGCAAAGCCATACTTTCTGTTTCTGCCACATACAGCAGACTGCAGAGTTTGACCAGAAACCAGAACCAGAGGAGAAGCTGCCATTCATCTTGCACATTTCTATCTTGGTAAAGGAAAAAAAAAAACATCCTTTAACTGTTTCTGGGTTGTAGTCTTAGATTTGTCTCCAATTTGTGCTTCAATTATTATATCTTCTGCCAGCTAACTAGCTATGCTACGCAGAGACAAAAGGTTTAGAAATAAATGTCTCTGCATCATTCAGCAAATACAAAAGAATCAAAAAATCTTATAATTACTGCAAAAATGGAAGCAGAGTTAATATGGTTTAGATGAAAGATTTCATGCAAATGTCTGACATAATTGTGTTTGGCTTCCTCTCTTCATATATACAGGAGCAGTATAAGCCTGGCAATATTACACAATGCACATTGACATTTAACGGCATTAACAGCCACCTGTTTGCATGTTGGTTTTGTTTAAATGCTAAATGTTTAGATGCAATTATAATAAAAACCGGACCAGAGATGAGGAGGATAATGGATGTTATAGCTTCTGCAGTAGCGTTAAAACTGTTTCCACTGTGCATATGATTATATATTAATGTATTGTTGGAGTTAGAAGTAATAAAATAGGCAGTTATATGCGTTCTTAATGAGGTTTTCAGGTATTTATGGATGTTAGCTGAGTGACTATGGTCCCTAACTCCCATGAATACCAGAGATCCACTGTATTGGTATTTGGAATATGCATAAATTTGATGTATTTTTATTTTCCAAAGAATCACACTAGAACAGGAACCATGGTGAAGCCATAAAAGCAGATTGATTTTCATTTTTCTCAAGGTTTTAGTTCAGGGTTGCTGGCTTTTACTCTGTCCAGGACGCCAAAATGTATGTCTGGATACTTAAAGAGAGGTGATCTAACATGACAAATGGGAGGAATTGTGCTTTATATACTACATAGTCATCTCTCCACTGTCGCTTTGTGGAGAATTTGGTCCGTGCTAATGCTTTTTGAAGTGAAAAGGTCTTTTTAAAACAGTTAAATCATGCTTTCATGAAGCCTCCAAGGTCTCACTTAGAGACTGAGGATGAGAGTTCAGAGTGAAAAAGAGTTAAAGGTGTTTGAGCTTTTGAAGAAATAGGGAGGAAGGATACTAATGGAAGAGCTTCTGCGTAGCTCTTTCTTTTTCTTTTTTTTTTTTAGTACCATGGTATTCCAAACAATCCCCTGATGATAGAGGTGTAACAGAGTAGGAAGAAACAGAAAAGGCAGTGCAGCCAAGGAAATTAGTCTTTTATCAGCACAACTCTGTGTTGCTGATACATCTTATAAGAACTGTGTCTTTTCCTGTTGAGTCAGTTTCTCTGTTTACCGCCTCTTTGTGCTTCTTTAAAGTACGTTTTATTTGATTTATTTTTGTTTCTATAGAAAAAAGGCACAGTGAATCTCCAGCTGTACTAATTTATGTTGTCTTTCTTTCCTTCTTAACTATATTTCTTAGAGTTTATTCGGCATTACTGATGGACGAATATTCCAACATAAAATAAATCTCCTCAAGGGTTTAACCAACACAACAGACCAGACCTGGACCATGTGTTTGTGTGTATGCCTGAAGGCAAAATCCAGCCTGAACGCTGTTACACAACTTCTGGCAGCAGGCCTTGTTTGTTTGGGCTCTTTGAGCTGTTTAATATATACGCTATTCTTCCTGTGGATAATCTGTGTAACATATTTGATTTTTGGAGGTGTATGTTGAACTGGAGTCTGCTGGTTTTTACAGAAAAATGGACTTCCAAAGCATGAATTCATGTTTGTTTTAATTCTTAGTTAGCAATCTGTTTTTTGATTTTTGTTTTTTGTCTTGGTACAGGATTCCTATGCTCCTCAAACCAGACGAAAAACATAAATTGACATCTGTCACATCCTAAAAGGAACTTAAGTCTTCTGGAGAGACAATCTCAAACCTTATGTTCAAAGGTTCATAATTCTTTTCTAGATGAGGTTAAGGCCACAGTTTTCAACGGTAAAATATTGTGACCAAATTAAAGTAAAATAATAATTGGCCAGCGAAGAAACTATTCACCCAAAGATGAAATTTTGTGATTAATTTAACATATTTACAAAAAAAATAAAAATAAAATGTGGTAAAACACATATTTTACCACATAAAATATGTGGTAAACTGTAAAAAATTACAGTTTGCAAAAACTGTAATTTAGTTTTTTGAAACTGATATAAATTTACAATACCAAAACTCAGATATTTTCTGATATTGTAGTCAGACATTTGCAGGACAAGAACTCTTTTTTTACAAGCTATTTGTGACAAAAAAAGTGCCAGGAATCCATACAATTTGAGTGCCACTTTGGGGATGCACATGTGGATATATTTTCAAAGTGTAGAGGTACATTCAGGCTCCTATCCTATATCAAAGTTACATTTCAAGTTTCTTTCTTGAAAAATTGTTAAATTAGTCTGTTTTTTGGCAAAAAATTTATTCCCGGATGGCCAATTATTATTTTTCTATCATGTATAATGGCCGTAACACACTTTCATACAGAACAACTGGTGATTAGCAATTCCCTTTTTATTTAATTTGCTTCTAACATGAAAGCAAGGAAATGACACTTTGTTCTTGCAATTGTTTGTCTGTGACTTTAAACCATATTTTTAAAAGTAAAACATAATGAGCACTCTAATTTAACAAGAAGCTTGATTAAACAAGATATGTTTAATCTTTAAGCAAATAAAATGGCGTTTCTTGGCCAATGTTGATTTTGTTTTCTCCGTTTCCATAGGCCTTGTTGATATTGGCTTATGTAATTGCAGTTTACGTTAATCGTGTCAACAAGAGTAACACTGCTTCATGAATTACTAGTATTGGTGAAACTCCACTGAAATGTGTTACCAAGTTAATTGGTCCTGATGCTTAGTTGGGACTCAAATAAGGAATAAAATTTTACGTACAGAATATGTTCCATGTGAAAATCCAACACTAATCACTCGATCTCACGCAGTATTTCAGTTGCCACCAACATGGTTAATTTTTAAGTTTTAAACTGTACAGCAACATTTGAGAACTAAAAATATGTTGGATGCTTAAAAAGCCCGCTCATACAGTCTGGTTGTATAAGTTGCTTACGTGACATGTTACTCTCTTGGAGCAGCTTCTGCTGCTGTAAGTTACAATACTGAGCAAAAAGAGAGCTTTACACTGGCCCTACATCTGCGGAGCATTACACTTGCTGATGATGAGACCCAAGCTTTTTTTTTTTTTTTTTTTTCCCTCAGTAACAACATCCTGATTTTCTCCAAGTAATTCTTCCCTGGGGAGCTGTGAAGACTCAAAGCTGAGCAGAAATACACTGTACAGAAACTTTGATATCTCCCTAAGCACTTCCCCTTGGATTCATCCTTTATTTTTCAATTGTTTTGCTAATGGTTTGTCAGGGGGTTGTGGTAATAATTTAACAGATCTTCATTTACCCTGTAATAAGACTCCATTATCAATAGGCCCAACGGCCCCCAGTTGTGCACCTGTCAGATAGATTTCAGTGTTTTGTTTTCAGACACTTTTCAGGGTGTATCTGTTTGGAAATCAGTCTGACATATTGGTGACTATCGGATAAAAACCTGGTGCTCTCAAGACACAACCGTACATTTTTCCTCCATGCTGGAATGTATACACATTATTGTTAGCAGGAAATTGCAGATACACACATGGAAATATATGCCATTGTGGCACGCAGCTGGAGTGGCGTTGCATATCCCAGATAAGATTGCTCACATCTACACAATTCTGCACGGTATTGCTCTGGACAGTTGAATTGATTTGATGATGTACAGCCAGATTAACCTATGTGGCTAAGCATAGTCAGATAAAGTCAGCATCTTATCCTACACTTCTTCAATGCAACAGTAGAATACCAACATTTAAAAGGTATTAGATTTACACATTACACAATATTTACTGACTTCTTTACATGGCAAACTCATTTTACCCATACTTCCAAGTCTATGCTTGTGATAACTGAAACAAGTGTCCTCTGTAAATGATAATTAACTTAGCCTGGTAAAAACCAGACCCTTATTCTACACTATTTGCTTTGTACAGAGAGTCTGGACTCTTGGTTGTTGAGAAATGATTATGGTCTAGAGGTGTGGTTTCTGCTGAGGCAAAATCACTAACATTTTGCCTCAACATATGTAATGTAATGTTTGACGCTATGAAGCTTACCAGAAATTGCCTGCTCTGTAAACAACTATCCGCCACTGTGAGGAGAGAGGTATCAAGTCGAACGAGGGGTCTGTTAATGTTACTGCAACATTAGGAAGCATGACCAACACAAACTTATATGTTTTTGTTCACTTCCTCCACTGCCATTGCTAAAACTACAAGCAGACAGCAATTCTAAAGCAGTGCAGAAAATTGACGTCATGATTCACAACTTCTCCTTCTGTTTTCTGATTGGCCCAGTAGAAATTCTGCTAAAGAAATCCTTCTCAATGGGAGAAATCCCAGACTGAGCTGTGAAGGGAGATTAGAATCCAGCAGAATTGCATAGGAAGACAATGACCAGGGTATGATTAACTCGATCTGCTTGAATTATCAACTCTAACTATTTGTCTTTTGTAAAGACCTCATGAAAATTGGACTGTTAATATTATTGTACCCACATCATTGTAACTGCTTAATGAATGAAGCCTGCTGAAGCGTTTTTGGAGCACTTTCAGTCATATGAAGTCAACACTTAGAGTTTTGTAGGTTGTTTGTTACTGCAGGAAATCTTTGGGAAAATGGAGTTTGCTTTACCAAGATTACTTTAAAGCTAAGTCTGCTCGATATTGGGCATCCATCCAAATCTGATTTTTTAATTAATATATTGTGTATGCTTAGCTTGTAAAAGAGAGACTATTTCTGAATGTCTTCTATTTTCTAAAATGCCTTTTGTAAAATGTTATGATTCCTTAGGACAGACAGTTGGTTCTGCCATTCTTGAAGCTTCACGATTACAACAAAAAAACAAAATAGCTTTTATAGTTTGTTTTAACATTTGGGACTGTATTTGTTTACTGTTTAAGGCCATATATCAAAATGAATACATGGCATCATAGCTGTTAAGGGAACAGATGTTCCCTTTGGAAGGTTAAAAGCTTTAGCTGTTGAGTTTTAATTGTGATACAGTCTGTTGGGGTGATAAAACACACCTCCGAATGCTTCCTGTTGGGGTGACAGCCGGTTTCCAGTAAGCAGGATTCAAAGATCAAACCAGCAAATACTGCAGAACATGAAAGCATCTATGCAGGTTTTCCTGCGTGCCTTTCTAGTTGGGTTGGAGCTGCTCACAGCGATTGTTACCTGATCTTGATTGCAAATTAAATATATACATTTCCAGTGGTTGAACAGAGAGAAATGTGGGCTCTGATCAGCTCTACATCTGTGCTCTATTAGCTTGTTTTTGGCTTGTCTCTGTACAAGGCCTTTGGCTGCATGTGTGTTATTGTGTACGAGCTAACATGTGGGACTCTGAGGATTTTTTTCCTAATCTGTCACAGGAATTAACAGGATGTTAGACTACAAGAAATTACACCAACTCGCAGTTGTCTATCAGTCTTTGTTTATAGCAACAGGAGATTAAGACCCATCTGCTGTGTGTATGTGCGTGTATATGCGTGTGTGTGCACCTGTTTGGGTGGTTGGGGTGTTGTAAGGTTTATTCTGGTTGAAAAATGGGGAAGAAAAGAGATGAATTTTATATCAATATTGTTTTTGAGCTTCACTTGTCTTTGCAGAAGAGGAAAGAAGCAGCAGCAGCAAAACTATAAAAGTACAGTAAGTTGTATAAACGCACTGTGCAAAATCTGGTGTGTGTCTGAAGATCAAGCATTGTGCATAGTGTGAGTGTTGTGTTCAGCTGCGTGTGAATAATAATGACCTCTGACTCTGCTGCTTCCCTGTTACTTTACTGGATTAGCTCCCCTCCACTGCACCGCTTCTGGACACACAGCTGGTAAATATCAGACTCTGCAAGCTGCCTATATTCTAAAGTGCATTAGCTGGAAATAAGAGAGGATGTGCAACACTTAGCCTTTGTGAGTACTTTAGGTATGCATCCTGCAGAAGTACCACTCCAGTAGATAATGATGAGGTATAGAAAGGCGGTTCTGTTCACACTGTCGCAACATTGAATCAGATTAATTACAGTGTCAGCCACATTTTATTGGCGTCCCTGCTGGAGATGTGCAAAAAGCTGTGAAGCAAATCTAAAATGTGTCTGTCATTGGAGTAAAATAGTCTCAAACAGGAACATTTAAAAAAAATCTGATTATTTATTCAAGTGGGTAAATTATCCCACATATCACAAATATATATATCGAAGGGAGTGCAGCAGCAGCATTGGTACACCTTGCAATCACTTCAACATAAATGAAACTGAAGCACTTTTTAAAATTTCTCCTTTACTTTTTGAAGTTGATCAGAGTTTCATGTTACTTTTAATTAGTAATCCATGACTTTTTCTTTCCCTGGGGTATGCATTCGAGACTATTTCTTTCAGGCGCAAGGGCACAAGGCTGGATGGGCATCCAGGTTTTTCTTGCCAGTCTGGATAGGAAGCTTAAGAAAATCTCCAAATATCTCTGTTGAAGAACTTCTGCAAAGTGTAGCATCTTGGGGTCACCAAGTCTCCATAACAACCATTAGACTCTGCATGCCAACTGTTTTTTTTTTTCTTGGGATTGATGCCAGTAAGAAGCATTTTCTAGAGTTTGCTAAACTCTGCTGGGATTATAACTGGAACTATGACACTAAAATTTAATATTCCAGCAACAATCCCTACAACTGAGTTTGGCATGAAATGAAAGACTGATAAGTATAAATGCACCTCAAACCCACTATTGAATGTGGTGAAAGATATGTGATGCTTTAGGTAGATGTCTCTTCTAAAGGACTTTGAAACCTTGTAAGAGTATATCGCATCATAAATTGTTTGAACTACTTTTTTTGAATAAAGCCTTTATTAGCAAACTGAAAATGAGTCATCATTATGGCTTTTAGGAGAATAATGATTCAAAACGTGTGGCTTGATCAACACATAGTTCATCAGAACTAAAAATCAACCTTATGCCATGGCCACATACTTCTCCAGTCCAATAGAAAGCCGGTGGGATGAAAATACAAAATGAGGAACCCTAGGAACCTTAACCCTAACCCAAAACTCTGGATCGTCTAAGAGGAATGTTCAGAGACAACTCAGTCCTGTTCTATTTGTATAGGGGAGCTCTACAAAATATTAACAGCAGGTAGCCCAATAATTGTGTCACAGTCATTTTGTTAAAAGAAAAAAACAATTACTTCCTAATATTGAATTTCTTCCCACTGCTAATTGAATGAGGTCAAATTTTAAATTGGAATTTTGTTTTTCTGGTGTCCAGTTATGTTGCTACAATAAAAGATGAATTCTTTTTTTCTTGCACATCTTTACTTGGACTTCTTGGCAGGATTTGTATGTTCAAATTTACTTAGTAGTCAGTATTGGATTATTCTAAGATCACTGCACAAAAGCAAAGCTCTACACTTTTTCTTCCATTTATGCTTTAAGAAATTAACCCAAAACTAAATACAGCGGATCCCCACCTATTGGCAGACAGCAGGTAACTCCAAATTTTTTGTGGAAAATGTGCCTATTTGCAGATTTTGTTTTTCCTCAATATATATATTTAAAAGCAAATGCAGCTTTTGAAGTTGAAATACACAGCCACAATGCCACTTGACCAAAGTAGTCAATCCAGAGATGCCATTCATTTTTGCTCGATTCTGATTGATTGAATTTCTCCTAATCTAAACTATTAAAACTATTGGCTATTCATGGCTACACTTTATGCCACTGATTGGACTCTTTTCACAGAGTTCCAACACCTTACCCAAACCTCCATGAAGATAAATTAAAAGTTATGGCTAAATTGTAGTATTCGAAACAAGTTCATCAGACTTCATTAAATGAAAAATAGCAGCAATCAAAGCTTATATAGAAAAGTTTCTAATGTAAATCTCACAGTTTGTGGACGTTTAAGAATTTATTTGAACAATTCTTTTTCCAGGGTCAAATAATTTTGCTCAAGTGATTTGTAGAAACAAGAATTTGGTGTACAGGTTTGTTGGCTTGTTGAAAGAGTGGTAGAAAAATTCTCCCACAATTATGGACAAGATCCAAGTTCAAACACATTCATTAAAAATTCTAACATAATTGAAATAAAATCTCAAATTTTAAGAGGTATCAGAATAAAAACACAAAATAATGAAATACATTTTGAAAAAAATAGCTTTTTTAAAGTTCAAGAACAAACCATGACTTTCAGTTTTAACTGCTATTTTATCAAATTATTTTTTCCACAAAATAAACGAGTTGGCCGTTACACCTAGTCCTGCAAACGTATTGATGGAAATTCACAAATAGCGTAGCCCAAAAAAGTGTCAAGCTATTTTATGTTATTTCAAGAAAAAAAAAATCCATGTGGGGAAAAAAAAAAAAAATGGAAACAGAAAATGCATCAAAGGAAAAGTGGAGTAAAGTTTCACAGGCATCATGTGGGAACGCATTGTATAAAATCAAAGGTGTAAAAAGCTGCAGGCCGAGACAAGCTGAAAATCTTGACTGCTGTGCATGCCAACGACTGCTGCGCATGTGAATGCAAACACAGACACAGGAGAAAGTTTACGTGACAGCCATGGCAGGAGAGACGCAGAGATTGCTTCATCGCTGCTGCAAACTGCGAGTATATTTATCAGGCTTTGTGTTTATTTGAACAACTGCTGAGCCAATAAATGACTGAAAGCAGATTATATGTCATTGTCAACAGCATACATGAATGTAAAGGTTGTGAAAGGGTTGAGAAAAAGCTTATTTATTTGTATACTAATTAGCCATGTGTTTGGTTCAATTTCTGAGATATGTTCCGGCTGTCTGAGACTTTTATGGTGATTTCACTGACACTGAGCCACGCTTTCACTCACTGTTTCTAAACTGAGTCATATGTGACAAACTGTATTGATGGGAAGTCACCATCTCAATACACACTCATAGTTTGACTGTTTTCCCACTGAGTCATGTTGAAACTTCTTTTGCTTGCATATATTCAGAGAGATATGACACTGAATTGTAGTTAACTTTCCATGCTGATACCGAGGAAGGTTTTTACTCACTCGACTGATAATTACATTATCGCCTTCAGAAACAGAATGTACAGAGGAAGGATCAGGCTGTTTTTTCTGATGATACAAAATCACATGCTGTTATTGTGGATTAAAATAGCACAATGATTGGACTCTTTTCACAGAGTTCCAACATACTGTGACACACTGTATTGATCTAGATTTCCAGTGCTTTTAGAAACTGTTTGCCCCCTTGAAGATCTTTTCTGTTTTTAAATTTTTTTTGTACTTTAATGTTTTTAGATGATTAAGAAATCACCTAACAGAACCTGACTAACAAAATTAAGTAGGCTGAAGACCTGATCATCACACCCTGATCTAAAATACCAGGGTGTGATGGGAATAGAAATACCTTTGTCGTCACACAGTGGGAAAAAAAAATAGGTTTAACAGCAACATTGATATATGTAGGTTCATATAAAGATTAAGATTTAAAATATACATAAAAAACTAAAGTAAGGTTATACACTGTACAGTAAGTGAAAGATTTTAACATAAAATAACATTTTCTCCAGTCCAAGGAAGGTGCAGCTGAGTAGAGTATCTTTTAAAATAATACCCATAATTTGCATGTGTATTTTTGCATTAAAAGGAAACAGACTGTTTATAAAATAAGAAAAATACTGTGCAAATTGAGATGTGCAATAATACAAATTTCAGCTGGAATAAGTGCTTATTGAGTTTGTTGGGAGCCGTGATGGTTATGGAGCTGAACAGCTGCTGGGAGGAAGGATCTCCTATAACGCTCTTTTGTGCACTTAGGATGCCGCAGTTTCAGTGAAGGAACTCTCCAGTTCAGCAAAGAAATTTAAGATCAAATGAGAAATCCCTGTAAGAATTCCAGGAAAAACCACTGCTAACAAAAAACAACCCCAAGACTTTTGGAAAAAATGTGGAACTTATTGGAGTTTCAGGAAAACAGAATCACACTGACATAGCATGTCAGTATGATTACCTTACATGTGGTAAGGTAATGGTCTGTACTGATTTCTGCTTAATTTATAAAATGTATCTTCCAATCATGAAAGTGAATATCCATACATCCATTCTGGCTTAAAGCTGAAACATGTTTGCATTATGCAGGAGGATAATGAGCCAAAACACAACAGCAAATTGAAAATTGGCTCAAAAGAACTAAATGGATGTTTTGAATCCAACTAAAATGCTGAAGCATGACCTTGAATAGGCTGTCTGTGTTTGAAAACCCAGTGTGGCGGATTTAAAATTAGAGGAAGGGGTCAAACTCCTCCAAAGAGTCAGCGCCTGTTATCACAAACACTTCATGGCAGTTTTTGCCACCAATGGTAGCACAACCAGTTGTTAGCTTTAAGGAGCAATTACTTTTTCACATAGAGCCTGGCTTGTTTGGATAGTTTTCTAATGGAGCCATTATTGAAAACTGCATTTTGCATCTACTCTGATATGTCTAAACATATAAGTGCGGCAAAAGCAAAACTATTTTTACAGCGCTGTACGGTCTCTTTACCAAAATTAATCATGTTTGTTCCACACAAGTACATAGAGGACATATTTGTGAACAATTAAAACTTACTATTTTTTTGGTACATAAATAAATTACTATTGAGCCAATCTAACTTTTCTTAGATGTTTTTTTTTTTTTTTTTTTTTTTTTTTTTTTTTTTTTTTTTGAGGGTGGTTTGTGTCCGCCTGTTGTGTTCCTTGTCTCCATTTTCTGGGGATTAGATAGAA